>NC_048551.1:10285260-10312760 GCF_902806685.2 Maniola hyperantus
GATCTATACAAACTCATATAAACCATACTTATTTGCCGTGCCGCGTCGCGCCGCGCAGCTTATGTGCTTAGTTACATTAGCGTGTGGGTGACGCGACTTTAAAATTTTTACCCATCCCAAACTCACCCAACGCGTCTAAAGAATTTTAAATACATATCAACCGGCCAAGTGCGAGTCAGGCTCGCGCAATGTCAGCTATAAGATCTACCTACCTGCCAAATTTCATGATTCTAGGTCAACGGGAAGTACCCTGTAGGTTTCTTGACAGACGAACAGATAGACAGACAGACAGACAACAAAGTGATCCTATAAGGGTTCCGTTTTTCCTTTTGAGGTACGGAACCCTAAAAATTGCTGAACCGGCAGGATTCGAACCTATGTCTTCTGGGCTCGTGCCCGACGCCTTGACCGCTACGCCTTGGCCACGGTTTCGCTTACTGCCAGTGACGAAATTTGTAATATGTATGTATGTTCACTCAGTACTGAAGTGACTGTTAATGCCATCTAGTAGCGACATTTTGCAGTTACCGAAACTACTTTCAAAGACCCATATTACAATGCAATGTTTTTTTTTACCATACATAGTTTTATAAATTTCTATCCTAGTGTTTTTACCTACACTTCAAGGAAATTTCTAAATTGTTTTAAATAAAAAAATTTAAAATTAAAAAATTTTTTATAAAAGAATATTAGCCATATTAAATGACTAATATTCCCCTTTCCTCTCCAGTTAAGCGTCAGGCTTGTGCTAGGAGTAGGTACGACAATAGTGCAACGGGCGGGAATTGAACCGTCGACCTTTCGGTTTTCAGTCCACTCCTATACTGGTTGAGCTATTGAGGCTCTCAATAGCTCAACCGGTAACTCACATATCAAAAGTTGCGAAACCGGCCTCTATAGAAGTTTTTACTTCAATAAGAGTTAGTTACAAACTAACGAATGTAAAAAAAATATTCCTGAAGTGGCCGCTCTGAGGACCAAGGAACCTTGCATTTCACCCATTGTCTTTTCTAAGGAAAGAACGAAAATATACAGTTAACTGCCTGCAAAAACATTCAGATGATCTCTCCAGAGGCATCGTTATGTTAAAACTTGATGTCCTACATGTGTCGTTGCCAACTAGCCTGGCAGTTTGCCAGGAGCGACCTGGACGCGGGCTCTTAAACTAATGGCAACCTCGCAAACTTTATGTTTCACGTATTCTGACCTCCCATAACATATATTTGGTGAGTTAGGCATAATTTTATATGCAGCAGCTAAATTATAATAAAATTGGTAGCCAGAAAGCGGTTATTCAAGAATTAATTTTAAACTAACGTATATTTTGAGAGACACAGGTTTATTAAACTTACTTCAGGGTTCCCGACACTAAATTGTAAACCGACAGTTGTTAAAAATAAATAAATTTTCATTTCAAATAAATAAATAAATAAAATAAAATTTTATACGTAGTAATGTATCGTACGCGACAGGTCGAGATGGCAATCGGGGAAGGAACGCACACCCGTACAGCCCCCGCGCTAACCCGGTGCGGGCGAGCGCGGGTGACGTGCGGGTGTGCGGGGCGTCCCCCCGCCTCATACGCCGATTGCCATCTCGATCTTTCGCGGATTATAGGTACAATAATATTTTTAGCAATGAAATTAATTAATTTGCTCTAGGTATGCTCTTTTACTTTAATTGTGTACCAGAAACACAATATGACAGAATGATTTAAATGAAGAATGAAGAATGATGTCGGATGTTTATTTATTTGAATGGGCTAAGATATTATTATTCTTTGTTGAATAAGATAAGTAATTGAGCCAATGTAGATAGGTACTATTATGTATTCCCACCTATATGTAGATAAAATGTATAGATACCTGTATCAGCAAATATGAAAAGTTGCCTGTGACTTATTTTATCTCGACTTATAGAGAAAATACTGTGCACAAATATAATAAAAAATTTAAACGATTAGAAACCTTTTTAATATCTTCAAAACATTTTCGAAATTTCTATAACGAGATATTACCATCACAGCCAACTGGTTAGCAAATAATAGAGGAAAAACACTTGAAAAAATCAAATAATATAAGGAAATACAGAATTAAATTTTAAAATGCCCAGACATTTCTGAACACAATTTTTCCATGCTTATTGGCCAGCTGGGCTTCCGTCGACAGCCAGGAAATGAGTTTTACCACCTCCCCTCCCCCCCTCTTTTAACACCCTTCTATACCCCCCTCTCAGAGGACAAGCAAACCAACCTCATTATTAGCTTGTCGGAAACCTTTACGCTATGAAAAATTATATTTCTCGCTTCTTATCGCAATCATCAGCAACAACAAAAGCCAAGAATTAGAAAAAGCAATCTTTCATATTTATAAAGGCGAAAGTATACTTATTTCAAGCCAAAACACAATGTAATCAAAACTTCAGAACATTAGTACGTAGCTAAAAATATTAACAGAGAACTTTTGCTACCTACTCCCGAGTCCCAAGATGGCTGCAAACAACTCACAAACGAAAAGCCCTATAAAATCCAATTACAAATTCATCGCACGGTCACCAAAGAGGCGATAAATTTTCCGGAAACAACAATGGATACGCACCCCCTACTAAGAATATCGTTACTGATAACGAACTAAATACCACTGCCACGTTTCGCTCCCCCAGCAGGCAACAGTGTAACGTCTTTTAAAGTTAAAAACGTGACACCGCAGTTACGTAAAACTGCCTTTGAATAGATGGAACTATCAAATCACACAATGAGTTTACCCATGGATTAAGAAAGTAATAATTCTTGAATTAGGTATCTAACTTAATGAAAATTCTTTGGAGTTACCTGAGTTTTACACACAAACCAGTAAGCCTCTAGACTCCTTATAGCCGGACACCCGCAATAACCAAGCTTAGGTACCTACCTGCATACAGCATAACATAAAAGTCAGCCCGCATTCGGTACTTCATTTCGTAAGCGAGCATTAAAAAATCATTCTAGACCTCAGAAGTTAGAGCCGAAAAGAAAGATTTACTGAAAAAACTAGTAGGTATCTACTACTTAGCGCTCCGCTACCAAATAGCTGTTTAGATTACTTTCTTGTTTTTCCCAAAAAGTATGAGCCAAATCTGAGGTTATGTAAAATTAAGTATAACTTGGCTAGCTGCCAGTCGATCTAACAGCCAAATCTATGTGACCTTTTGTGATTTATTACGACAAAGTACAGCAAACTCCTAGCACCTAGATAGTTTAAATGGAACAAAGGTGAACAGAATATCAAAATGGTGGTATAGCTTTCGTTACAGGTGTTACTACTGCCAGTTTTACTAGTTTTTCTTTGCCATGTCAGTTTTAACTGCTCCAGTTGGTAACATGGGACAATTTTTATTTCCCATGTTATTTGACCGCTTGAAAGTTAAAAAATCATCTCATATGGCAGACAAAAGACTATGCATAAGTGGGAAAACGTTTTGCCAATTTAGATTTTTCTTTACTAATCAGACGGCAGATACCAGGCAAGCATAGAGTGGTAGGAGACACGGCAAAGGGGTGATGCACAAAACGCTAGTGCGCCAGGAGCCCTTGAGTCGCGTGCCTCTGAGGGCCGGCAGTGATTAGAGCGCGCTAACAAAGCGTGGAGGGCTCTTAACCTACATGCTCCGTTTCACAACGCCGCGCCGGTGACACTCCTAGCTACCACTGCGAGCCTGGTAGTTGGTACTGAGCTTACTAGAGGCTCATCCTTTATGAGCATTACACGTTACAAGTCTTGACGTTGATTGGTAGGTACTTTGTGTATGCTATTGCTTACGTGGCAATTCCTACCAAAAAGAAAAACCAATATTGTCAGGAAAAAATATCGTTATTTTAAAAAGAATTGGACGTGGTAATGACGAAATACATAGAGCTGATTCCACATACCTGAAAAAGCAAAAAGCCAAAGATGGGAATATAAAGGCTTAATGAACAAAAAAGGGGTGGTTCCTACATAGTGAAAAATCTAATTTTAATTAAATTTTATATTCAACTACATACTTAATTCATCGCTCATGTGCATTGTGCAATAACTTTAACGGCATAAATAAAGCAGAACATTGAAGCGAACATTCTAGATTTCCTTTGAATGAAAACCACGAAGCTCTCCCGAACGGACGCGACGAAATGATTAACTTTTATTTTACAATCTGAGTTTAAATAGCTCTGGGGAGCTGACTAAAACTGCGTTTAATAAAAGGACTCGTCGAAAGACTGGCACGAGATGTCTACAGATTTGGAGATCGTTTATTGACCTTACTAAGGCAAACCTGTACACCCATCTAGTCGCTTGAATAAAAATGGATGTTTCAATCAACACAGCGAATGATGTCATCAGTTTCATTCATATCACAAAACGCGTCCATGAAATTCGGCGAGTACTGACTAATATAAGTAAGTATCGTCATTCGAATTTCTTGCATGCGTTCAGAGTATACTAACTACGTTAAAATTGGTGCTGATAAGTTTTGCTACTGAAAATGAAACAAGCTGGGGATAACCCAAGGATCTAAAACGTGAGAACTGACTTTCCCTTCCCTGTGCTATTATTCATCACTTATAATTGACCAATTCTAATCACTATCTAGTGGTAGTGATTAGAATATATAATGGGAAAGAGCATTTTCTTAGTCGGCCTGTTTGTTTGGCCTTCAATAACGCTGCAACGGATCAACATGATTTTTTCCACGGATATAGTTAAAGTCATAAAGTTGACAAACGCTAAGTACTAATTATCCGGAAAAAATTAAAGAGTTTCCATGTGATTTTTGGAAAGCCTAAATCCACGAGGACTAGAAGGACGAGGAGTCGAGGCCATAATCTAGTAAAACCTGTAAATAGATTATATTGTCCAGCGAACGACTTATGAGCGACAAATTTTCTGGAAAATGTGACATTTATGGCTGATATAGATATCTTCTTTCTCCACTTTGTCAGTGTCTGATAAATGGACACTCAGCTTAGCTCGTAAGCTTATTGATTCTCGAGGAAGAATGAATTCTGGCAACACGTCAAGCAATAAAGCGGTTATCTATGCTCGTTTGCGCCAAAACGGATCCGTGATATGACCTGCGCCAGTAAAACGGCGCGCGCTCGGAGGGTACATTAGGGCAAATGCCACCGTAGTTACGCGCGAACTTGCTTAATATTGCTCCTTGACAAGATAAATTTAGTAAAGCCTGATTAAAACTGATGCCGGAAGAGCGTTCCATTTCCTAGTGGTTCGAATCAGAAACAAGGATGCAAAACGCTTCGTACGTGTCCATGAGATTTCGACTACGTCCGGATGCAGACTTTGACGATACCTCACAGAACGATAGTGAAATGGTGAAGGCGGAACTAGTAAAAAAGTTCTTGGGCACACTCTCCACAATAATAATATATCCTGATCCTGGAGAATTTTATGATAGATATGCAACTTTGTGCCGAGTTTGTAAGCGTTTGCAGATAGATGGACGCTCAGCTTAGCTCGAAAGCTTATTGATTCTCGAGGAAGAATGAACTCTGGCAACACGTCAAGCAATAAAGCGGTTATCTATGCTCGTTTGCGCCAAAACGGATCCGTGATATGGCCTGCGCCAGTGAAACGGCGCGCGCTCGGAGGGGACATTAGGGCAAATGCCACCGTAATTACGCGCGAACTTGGGAGGTGCGAGCAACTTTGTACTCGTAATTTGTTCCTAAACTTGCTTAATATTCCCCTTGACAAGATAAATTTATTAAAGCCGGCGGTGACGAGCGCTCCGTACCGAAGCGTGAATGTAGTCTATTCGGGTAATGACGTCATTAATATTTAGGTATGTGAGTATGCCCAGAAGCCACATAACGATTAGGGTAATACCGAAATGTGGCTCTTTAGTGCCACTACACTGTTTGGATCTCTCCGCAGTATTACCTAACATTTTTAATTATCAATGTTTATAGATAAACGAACGATAAAGAAATCTATACAAATTACCTACATCAAAAGATAGGTCCTGACTGATCCGATTCATTAACACCCAGTCCAAACCCTTTAAGAAGTTTGCATCCAGAAAGCTGAAATTTTCAGAAACAGAGGTTTCCTTTATAATATAGATAAAGAATGAGGCCAGATTTTTCAAAATGCTTACGGAATGCGAATATAGAGGATTTATTACAAAGTACAAACTGCTGAAAAGTCGACAACGCTTTGGCGGTTTCTCTGGTACCGCAAATGGTTATGAACTGCGGTAATCACCTGACATCAGGTTACCTGCCTGCTCATTTGCTCACCATACTTTATTTTTTTAATGCCGAAAGAAGCCGCGCCTAGACGCTTCGTAACCACTTAACTTCCCAAGTCGAAGAGGCACCTGAAGAAGAAGGCTATGGAAAGTTACAATGTTGCAGCCACGATTTTCCGTTCTTAGTCTGGACGTGTTATATAGGTATTTGAATCTTAATATTTAACCATTGTTAACGTTAATATTTAAAGGACATAAGCGTCGTCTGCAGGCATTGTTAAGATACGGCTCTTTGATGGATTACGTTGCTACGATCCCCTAAGCCTAAGTGGTATTTGATATTCCAGATTATCTTTCCAAATCTTCTAATGGACTTGCTCGCCTCTGGTCTTGCTATTGAATTTAGGAATTATCGGTAGCCAATTTAACGGTAAAGGAAAACATCAGGGGTATAGGTTTAATTAAACTGCCATACCCCTTCCAAGCCCGCTTCCATTTTAGACTAATTCATCACTTACCATCCGGTGAGATCGCAGTCAAGAGCGAACTAGTATCAGAAATTTAGCGTGTGAAATGTGCTAATCCGCACTTGGCCACCGTGGTAGACTATGGTCAAACCCTTCTCATTCTGAGAGGAGATTCGTGCTCACTAATGGGCCGGTGATAGGTTGACGAAGGTAATGTTGAGACAACCTTAATACAGTGCGACAAGGCTGTCTTGGCGCGTGGCGAAAATCGGAACTAACGTTGCCGTCAAGTGTCCCCTTTGTTCTTGTTTGAATATTCTAAGCCATTGTTCTCCAACAGCGCTCCCCTGTCAATGTCATTCAAGTGCCAAGAGAGCCTTGCCGTACTGTAATACTTTTGCGGATGGATCAAAATCGGTTGTTAAGAACCCGAATTTGCCCTGAATTAATGTCAAAGCCATGGACAAAAGCTATAAAATATGGAAAATGGCATGTGAGGAAATGTAGAGTAGTCAGTTAATGTAGCCCATGAGAAAACAATGAGTTCTTCAGAGCAAAGGAATCTCATTAAACTTTTAGCATACGGGGTTGCTATAGAGTACAATACCATCCATTGGGATAGGGGGCAGTAAAGGGGGTGCTCCTGAAACTCTAAGTTAAAATTTCAGAGCTCGAAAATCATTTTTTTAAATAAAATTAATCACTTTAATCACAATTAGCATTTTTAGAATAAACTAAACAAACACAATACAAAAATCGCAAAATACAATAGATACTGTCATAGGTTACCACCGTTAACACCTGTAATACTTTTTTTTTTACTGATTTTACGGCTCTGGGTTCTAATCTATAATACTTTTGCTGCTGCTGTACAGACTACAGACCAGTAAAGTAAACTTTTTTTTTCTAAACGGCTTTAAAGCGAGTCTTCTGGCGTAGCCTGTTTTAAAAAACTTAAGGATTGGGTAGGTTAGGGGGGGGGGGGGGGTTTATCCCCTTCTAACCTAACCATTCCGAGTCGGAGTGCCCCAAGTCCCGAGCTCGCTTCGCTCGCTCTTGATGGTGGGAGCGGGGGGGAGGAAAGAGACCCCCCACCATAGTGGTGGTCTCTTCTCGCCGACCGGGGCCCGTCGACGGAGCCCCGCTTCGCGGGGCTCCTTTTTTCTGGGTGGTAAAAAAGAAATAACCCACGAAGGGGATGGCGGGGTCTTACAGACCCCGCCATCCCCTTCTAACCTAACCGTTCCGAGTCGGAGTGCCCCAAGTCCCGAGCTCGCTTCGCTCGCTCTTGATGGTGGGAGCGGGGGGGAGGAAAGAGACCCCCCACCATAGTGGTGGTCTCTTCTCGTCGACCGGGGCCCGTCGACGGAGCCCCGCTTCGCGGGGCTCCTTTTTTCTGGGTGGTAAAAAAAGAAATAACCCACGAAGGGGATGGCGGGGTCTTACAGACCCCGCCATCCCCTTCTAACCTAACCGTTCCGAGTCGGAGTGCCCCAAGTCCCGAGCTCGCTTCGCTCGCTCTTGATGGTGGGAGCGGGGGGGAGGAAAGAGACCCCCCACCATAGTGGTGGTCTCTTCTCGTCGACCGGGGCCCGTCGACGGAGCCCCGCTTCGCGGGGCTCCTTTTTTCTGGGTGGTAAAAAAAGAAATAACCCACGAAGGGGATGGCGGGGTCTTACAGACCCCGCCATCCCCTTCTAACCTAACCGTTCCGAGTCGGAGTGCCCCAAGTCCCGAGCTCGCTTCGCTCGCTCTTGATGGTGGGAGCGGGGGAGAGGAAAGAAACCCCCCACCATAGTGGTGGTCTCTTCTCGTCGACCGGGGCCCGTCGGCGGAGCCCCGCTTCGCGGGGCTCCTTTTTTCTGGGTGGTAAAAAAAGAAATAACCCACGAAGGGGATGGCGGGGTCTTACAGACCCCGCCATCCCCTTCTAACCTAACCGTTCCGAGTCGGAGTGCCCCAAGTCCCGAGCTCGCTTCGCTCGCTCTTGATGGTGGGAGCGGGGGGGAGGAAAGAGACCCCCCACCATAGTGGTGGTCTCTTCTCGTCGACCGGGGCCCGTCGACGGAGCCCCGCCATCCCCTTCTAACCTAACCCTTCCGAGTCGGAGTGCCCCAAGTCCCGAGCTCGCTTCGCTCGCTCTTGATGGTGGGAGCGGGGGGGAGGTATAGATTAGAACCCAGAGCCGTAAAACCAGTTAAAAAAGAAAGTATCTTGCTAAGTTTACTTTATTGGTCTTTGGTTCCCAGCAAGATTATTATAGATCCCAGAGCCGTAAAACCAGTTAAAAAAAAAGTATTATAGGTTTATGTTATGGTAATCTTTATATATGTTCGTAGTTCATACTTTGCGGTTTTGTGTTTCTAAAAATGTACATAAATCTGTATAAAATACGCGATTACGTGTCTTGAAATTAAGAAATTACGTAAAGATCAGTGCAAATTAATATCTTTCCAGTGAATATTAACGAAATCTATGTAGTAATCGTGTTTTCTATTTATAATGTTAATCATTTTAAAATTGTATAAATGTCTATAAATACGTGTCTCCGAAACTTGAAATTACAGATATGTAAAGTGCAAATGAACCTCTTTATACTGAATATTACCGCTATACCTATATAGTATAATATTCGTGAATAAATAGTGGTGAACCTTTCTATAGTGGAGCCTAGCATACTATTAGCCTGTGACATTTCCATTGTAGAATTTCTCTGTTAGGTATACGAGTAAAATATGAATAGAGTGGTTGAGTTCCAACATCTAAATATTATCTAAATATATAAAAGGAAAAGGTGACTGACTGACTGACTGACTGACTGACTGACTGACTGACTGACTGACTGACTGATCTATCAGCGCCCAGCTCAAACTACTGGACGGATCGGGCTGAAATTTGGCATGCAGATAGCTAATATGACGTAGGCATCCGCTAAGAAAGGATTTTTGAAAATTCAACCCCTAAAGGGGTGAAATAGGGGTTTGAAATTTGTGTAGTCCACGCGGACGAAGTCGCGAGCATAAGCTAGTATGTATATAAAAGGAAAAGGTGACTGACTGACTGACTTACTGATCTATCAACGCACAGCTCAAACTACTAGATGGATCGGGCTGAAATTTGGCATGCAGATAGCTATTATGATGTAGGCATCCGCTAAGAAAGGATTTTTAATACAACCCCTAAGGAAGTAAAATAGGGATTTGAAATTTGTGTACCTAGTCCACGCGGACGAAGTTGCGTAAGTAAGCTAGTTTATTATAGTATGCGACAGGTCGAGATGGCAATCGGGGTGGGGACGCCCCGCACGTGCGATAGATATTATGACGTGCGGGTGTGTGGGGCGTGGGTTGTATTAAAAAATCCTTTCTTAGCGGATGTCTACGTCATAATAACTATCTGCATGCCAAATTTCAGCCTGATCCGTCCAGTAGTTTGAGCTGTGCGTTGATAGATCAGTTACCTTTTCCTTTTATATATTTAGACTACAAACTACAAATGAATCAAGATGTAACACACAAAACCTAATATAATCTAATTCGAGTCAACATAGAAGGTGATGCATATTACTTAGAATTTAGATGAACAGATGCCAGCATGGTACCGAATCCATCAGAAACGGAGCCCTGCACGGAATCCCATTAAACTTGTACAATGCCATTAGGCCGCGACGCCCGACGGTGAACGAACGCTGCACGCCCTTCTCAAGACCTAAGGCCTCTATCACACAGACAACGTTCTAGCACACGAGTAAACTCCTTACTCTATGGTTCTAGAGTTCAGGATTCAGGGTTCCAAATCATTAACGAGTGTGTTTATTTGTTAGTTTATTAATTTTATGGGTTTGTTGGTTTTTTCGTAAATCACGTCGCAACGGAGCGATGTGATTTTTTGCATGGGTATAGTTAAAGACCTGGAAAGTACTTTTAATCAAAGAAAATCAAAAGTTCCCACAGGATTTTGATAAACCTAATTCCACGCGGACGAATTCGTGGGCATCGGCTAGTACACAAATTAAAAGCCTGTATTTTACACACAAAATAAGTGGATCATGTCAGTCAAAATATAACCATACTAGGTATACTTAATTACTTTACTCAGCAAATATAACCCAAATTGACGTATTGTATTTTGTTCTTTTAATTTTCACAAGTATTTAAATAAACATCTTTATAGATCTCTAGATCCAGGCGGCGCAACACCGTGGCGTGTGGAAGTCCTGAAGACCTGTGTCCAGCAGTAAACGTCTATTGGTTGATGATGATGATGATAGATCTCTATATTTAAGATGCGATTTTTGTTTTATTCTTCCACACTGCGATCTCCTCACCTATAGTACGTTACGTACTGTACGTGACAGGCCGCGATGGCAATCGGGTTGGGGACGCCCCGCACACCCCGCACAGCCTCCGCGCTAACACGGTCTGCCGGATAGCGCGGGTGACATACAGAGCGCCCCCCACCTCATACCCGATTGCCATTTCGATCTCGCGTACTGTAGGAACAGGCCCAGACCTCAGCTTAGGCAGTCGAGCGCAGAACTCTGAACTAAAAAATGAAGACCGTTTGTAGTAGGATCGATGCCTAAAGACCTACGGGTAATGTCTAGACTCTAGACTCTAGATCGACTACTTTAGCTAAACATAGGAATGCTTTTATTCAATTCTTTACTGTTGAACTTTAGAAACTTACATATTATTTATAGATAGGTGTTCACTATTCATTGATGTTCTATCACATTATCTTTATACTTTTACTAGATGAAGCCCGCGACTTACCTATATTCCGTGTAGATTTAGGTTTTACAAAATTCCGACGAAACTCTTTGATTCTCCGGGAGTCGGACCATAAGTAGCTTATGTCCTTCGCAAAATAAGTAAATTGTTAAATAAATTAAAAAATCCTTATTCCTAGCAAAACAAATCTTTAGAAGAAGCAATGATCATTGAATTTACAAAACAAACGAAGTGTTACATTGCAAATACATCCTAAATCTAGATCTAATCTATATGCCAAAGCAAAGCAAAGCAAGCTAACCAAATTCAAAATGCAGAAACTCAAAAATACATTCTAGAAAACCTAAAAGCTGGTAAGTAGATATATTTAACGAATTAAATGGAATCCACTGAAACCAGATAAAGAGATTAAACCAGATACAAAACAGATTTAACGAAACCAGTAGATTAAACAAGCGCATTTGTAAACATACAAAACCAAAAATAGGCTAAACAAAAACAAGGACACAGTTGAGACTTAGCTGGTTAGAAACTCGCCGCAGGATTGAAAAGCTGGTGCTGACAGCTAAGGAAAAGATGGTTTCCGTGATTTTCATATTTCAACTGCCTCGTTTGAAACCCTCTTAGATTTAGTTTTAAGGTTACGTATTTAATTATCACCACTATCAACTGACTATCAAAAAGTGTACCTACCTGTGTAGAGTGTAAGTGTAGTGTGTGTGTGTGTGTGTGTGAGAGAGAGAGAGAGAGAGAGTGTGGAATGATGCCGAAAATACTGGTTGTACAGCCAAGCTGATCCGTTGCGCAAAGAATGAGTCAGCCCTTCTGTCACCAGATGAGGCTATTAATCGCGGTCAAATTTCTTGTAATTTTTTGAGCACTATAACTCCATGACCCCAGGGTCTCCACGACAAACGGAACAAAAATGCAACTCTCGATAAGAGAGGCATACTTGCGTCGCTTGCCGTTTTCAGCCGTTTCTGCTGCGGCTCCCAGTTTTGATGCTGTCTCCCTGATAATATGACACGGGGCCAATGTGTCAACGCAAGTTACGTCCCACATTAACACCCGTCCCCGTTCCCAGGGAACCAGCGTCACTGACAGCAGTCAGTGACCCTTCTGTTGTACACAATCTCTAAAGTCTAATCCAAAACAAATTGACAGATCTAACTCGAATGCTATCCTTTTTCCCAGGAAGCATTATAAAAGGTATAATAAGTAAGTCATACAATATTTTGAACTGTCATAGAGATTGTGTACTTACAACAGAATCAGCCACATGGCCTAGGCAAATTCAGTCAAAAAAAAAAACTGATGGGTTTTTCGTACGCTATGCGAGATCCTAGATCTCTAGATCCTTCCGGAGCTAATTAATTTCGATTGTGGTATATTATTGGAAAGAAAAAAAATACTATGATAGAAATTCAAGCAGATGCATATGGCAAGTACCTGTGCAATATATTTAATACCATTAAATAGTTAATTAAATCAACTGCACCATATTTAAATGTGGCACTTGAAAACCCCTCTTTAACAGCTTAACAGGGCTCGCAAAAATATAGCTCCGGACATTCGAGCCGGCACTTCGCAATTTACGCTTCGCACTATTATGGAAGTGGAAAAATGCTCGTAAAGCAATAACGTGATTGGAATGTTTATGTGAGTCAGTAAATTTCATGTACTTTACGGTGTTATTTAAAGTCTACCGCATTCTGACCCAATCCAATGCATCTGATGTTTTCACTTCTGTGACCATCTTTACTTTTTCTACGCCTCGGATACGTGGACTCTGCGAAAGCGTGAAAGAGATTAGATGCATGCGCTCCAGATGTAGTGCTGGAGAATAATATTAGGAGCGTCGCGGAACACGTTCTGGACTGACAAATTCATTCTCAAAGTAGGTACCTACTTGGCATCAAGGAGCGCCTATCCAGTATCCTACATTGTTCAATGCCAAAGAGCCTCAATAGCTCAACGGGTAAAGGAGTGAACTGAAAACCGAAAGGTCGTCGGTTCAAACCCCGCCCGTTGCACTATTGTCGTACCTACTCCTAGCACAAGCCTGACGCTTAGTTGGAGAGGAAAGGGGAATATTAGTCATTTAACATGGCTAATATTCTTTAAAAAAAAATCAGAGTAGTATATTCCTTGATGCCAATCAATCGTCAGTCAATGCCAATTTCATTTTGAATTTTTTATCCATCCATACTAATATTATAAATGCAAGTGTGTCTGTCTGTCTGCCTGTCAGTATAACTATCTGTCTATCTGCTAGCTTTTCACGGCCCCGTTAAACCGATTTTGATGAAATTCGGTACTTAGATTTGCATCGCGGGAAAGGACATAGGTTCTCGCGGGATCAAAAATCTATATCCACGCGGACAAAGTCGCGGGTATCATCTACCTAGTGAGTAATATTTTTATGAAATTTTGCAATTAAAAGGTTTTATTTATCTTCAGTGCAAAGGGAATTACTTTTTGCATTTTCAACTAGAATTAAAACTCATTATGGTAGCCATTAAAAAGTGTCGCAAGCAACATTAAAGAAAAAACGTAGAAAAACCTACAAATATTTTGCCTTTGTGTGAGAAAGCCGGAAAACTTCTACGAAAAGTCGTTAAGGAAACGCGATGGAAGTTAACTGTGTAAAAAACTGCAGAAAACTGCACCTAAAACTAGTCCTCGGTAAACGAAATTTAGCCATGTGCGTTTATGTAAATTCGTTCTAGTTGTTTTCATTTTACATGGAAAACTTCTTAAGACTTAAAGAAGTAGGTACAATAAGTTGTCTTTTCGAGCAACAGTTGTCTTTTCGTGCAAAAAATTTTGTAATTTCTTCGAAACCACCAAAGAAACACATTTTATGCTCGAGTAACATTTTGGCTTTGAGTGTTTCTCAGTTTACAAAATAAAACAATTTTTAAACTAAAATCGACGCTACACCATACTATGAACTTATCTTTTTGTGCAAAAAATTTGTAATTTCTTCAAAACCACCTTTTTATACTCGAGCAACTTTTCGAGAGAAAATTTCATGGGAACTCTGTGAATTTCCGAGATAAAAAAGAATCTTTATCTGTCTCTAAGATGCAACTTTATCTCTGTACCTAGTAGTAGATTGTATCCCGCAAGATTTAGGTTTCTCGAAAATCTCGATGGAACTTTTTGATGTTCCTGTACAAATAGTAACCTATGTCTTTCTTCGAGATACAAGCATCTCTGCACCTTTCGTCAAAATCAGACCTTCGTTATTTTATAAAATCTGAAAGTTTCTCTCCGTATTGTCCCCAGCAAAGGGAGGAACCATGGAGGAACGATCAGCGACTATGAAGTATGGATCATGGTGGCTTTGGGAGATAACAGGTAATAAAGGTGTAAAAACTCTTACGTCAAAGGATAAAGTCATTTTTTTTAATATTTTGCTCAGAATAGTATTAGAAGTCAGTCACGTCATGCATTGCCACGGCCTCGTTTACGGAATACTGAGACGCGGGGGCGTCGCGCGTTGCGATGGGCGGCGCGGCCCGCACTGAATTTAAACATATGGCGTTGTATGAGTGCGTTTACGGAGAAGCAATTTTATACGAGTTTGAAATTACTCTCATTGCTCAAATTGCATTCAAATTCAAATCAATATGTTATCCAAGCAGTAAATACAGTCTACGATTAGGTAGGTAGGTACTAGGTCTATTCCAGATATCTGTATTTGGAATTGATTGAAGTTAATTCATGCATTGCTGACTAAGTACTAACACGTGCTATGATTGGAGCTTGCCGAATTGATTCGCTCGGCTAATTGAATAGGCCAAACGGTTATCTAGGCTCTCATCGACAGCCTGTTTGATACATCATACAGCTACCTATAGTCCGCCACAGGATGAGATCGGGGTATGAGACGGAGGACGCCCCGCACACCCGCACGTCACCCGCGCTCGCCTGCAATGGGTTAGCGCGGGGCTGTGCGGGTATGCGGGACGTTCCCTCCCCGATTACCATCTCGACCTGTCGCGTACCTACCCCTTTGGTCTATTCTAATCTCGTGTTTGACTGCGGATGACGAGAGTTCGATTCCCGGGTCGGGCCTAAAATTGGTATTGGGTTTTCTATTAAGAAATTCTGAGTAGGTACTATACTAGCCCTAAATAAAAATACCTCAATCCTATCGTTTAAACTATCGTGAGTGATTTCCATTATAAGTAGATATAGATTGTTACGGCTCACATATTTTTTTAGTCGACGTAAGCCCGACTAGTTTCGAGCCCTGTGAAAAAGGACCCCCCCGGATCGGTTCGAAACTAGTCGAGCTTACCTAGTAAGTAGACACTACATATTATGTAAGAATAGCTAGAACAATCTATAATTCTATTCTATTCTATTTTAAAATCATAATCAGACAGAATCTTTTATTATGTAAGTAAAAATTCGACCAAATCCATAAGTTTATGCAACCTTTGTATAAAAAAATACAATCTTAAACAACGGCGCGTCGAGTCGAATCTCTCGAAAAAATAAATTCGTCGACTCGAGAGGGAAATAAGCACGCAATAAGAGGCACCGAAAAGTAAATTATTCAACCTCAATTTACCCTCCTTCAGGCGCTAGAACAGGCTGAAAATACATTTTTCACGGGCCGCATCGCGGAAGGCGAGAGCCCGCGGGAAACTGCGAGGAGGTTGTGATTATTTGCTACAATCGCAATAGGGAGGTTTCTGAGTAATCCAATCAACAACTCTTTAGGTTCTACCGTACTTTCTACTTCCATGGTTCCACCACACTAATCAAATTAACAGACGTCAACGTAGCTTAGCAATTAGCTAGCTTACTTAGTAGGAATGTTTGTAATGATGTCATAAACATTTTACAATATTGTACTTTTTAGCTTATTTTTTACTAGCTTTTAAGCCCGCGACTTCATCCGTGTGGACTACACAAACTATCCCCTATTTCACCCCCTTAGGGATTTGAGCTGTGGGTTGATAGATCAGCGAAAGGGTTAGGCGCACTTGCATAAGGACACTTGTCAAAAAATGATGTACATAGTTAATTTTTTAATCCTGTCACTTTTTGGTTACCGTATTATGCTCTTGACAAAAAGTGACAGCATTACAAAATTTATCTATATCAAAATTGTCCACAAGCTTTCGACCCAGGAGCACCGCCGAGAGGATTAGTTTGTCCTCTCGGCTATCAATGTTAGGCCGCCAAGTGGAGTAGAAGGCCTATTTGCCGCTCCATTGGCCATTTTGTAGGCTCTGACGCCAATGATATTAGAAGAAAAAGAGGTAGATAGGTTACTTATATCAAATTCGATGTTTATTAATGGCACGCTGCGTCAGCGCCGAAAGACTCAACACACATAAACGCATAGATAGTATTTTAACCTCACACAACAGAGAGTAAAGGACGGTGAACTAATAACCTCAGCTTCAGTTGCGCACGAAAAAGAGACGGTTATATTTTGCACTACCTCGTCCTGCACAGAAGAGTGGAAGAAGGACGGATATATGCCTAATAATGCGAGCGTAAAAGAGACGGGACGAGACGGTATACTAGAAACTCCAAAGAAAAAAAAATCCGTAAAGTCTTTTCGGCTAATGCCGATTTATGCCTACACTGTAGTTGTATAGTAAAATAAAAATCTTATACTGTGGTATTTAATATATTACGAACTAGCTTTTTCCCGCGGTTCCGCTCGTTTTTAGGGTTCCGTGCCCAAGGGGTGCCAACGGGACCCTATTACTAAGCCTCCGCTGTCTGTACGTCCATCTGTCAGCGGGCTGTATCTCGTAAGCCGTAATAAGTAGACAGTTGAAATTTTCACAGAATGTATTTCTATTGCCGCTATAACAAAAATAATAAAAATTAAATTAAATTAAATCCTTCCCTAAAACAGGAAATATGCACACTATTTGAATTGTCAATACTCAGAAGAGACCTATCTGTTTATTTTATATTCTTTGATCGGAAACTTTAAAATACGTACAACGATAACTTGATACGTACTTATGGCATGTGACATAAGGTCGAAATTGCAATGAGTTGCATTTTACACGAACGTGCACGAGTTTGTTATTGTTAAATAAGTGAAAAATACGAATTATATAAAAGAAATAGTTTTACTTACGAATGAAATGTGATTCCTTGACTTTTGGAAACCTTGCTTGTGTAGTTTGTGCGGAATCTCATCACACACGACGGCATTTTCGGTTGTTTTGGGAGACGAAAACAAAATACACATTACTATCAACGACGTCGGCGATAGCGCGACGCCAGCGGGCGACTGAGCTCAGGTTTGCTAATTAGCTTAGTTTTAACGTGCCACTTGCGGTCCGCGTATAACGTATCTACCTATTTTCTTCTAATATCATTGTCTGACGCAATTAACCGCTGCGTGTATTATGTTGCTGTAACAGGGTTACTGAGCTTTCAGCCTAAACCCGAAAGCCACTAGCAATAAAACTTGCAGAAGTCAAATCTGGCAAGTCATTTGTGTCTCACTTGCACCGTGTACCTAAACACTAGCAGCAAGTTAATCTCTGCAAGTTTTAGGAACTAAACTTATCAGAAAATGACATTGACATGGCAATGACAGGTAACTTCTGTAAGTTTTATTGCTAGTGGGCACTTTAACTCTATTCACCATTTAGTGAACTGATTTTAGTCGAAACCTGCGTTCTAGAGTGATTACCTAAGAAATTGAGAAGGAAAATACTACTAGAAATCTTTGAAGAAATTACTACGGAACCCTAAAAAGCAAACGCCTCCTAAACCCCAAGACAGACTTTCTGTACTTATAGCTACTTTATTTTCCTACATACCTACCTACCGTACCGTCTACAACTTAGGTACTACAGAGCACGGGTCTCCTCTTAGAAAAAAAATATGCCATAGTCTACCACGCTGACCAAATGCGGATTAGCAGACTTCACACAACTTTGAGACCAATTTGGAGGAACGTTGTACTTAAGTAAACAAATATGTTAGTAATATAACGAAGTTGAGAAGTGAAATTAGCAGTAGCCGCAGATCTGTGACTGTTAGCATTTTTTTTTTTATTCAGATACAAGTTAGCCCTTGACTGCAATCTCACCTGGTGGTAAGTGATGATGCAGTCTAAGATGATAGCGGGCTAACCTGGAAGGGGTATGGCAGTTTTTATTAAACCCATACCCCTTTGGTTTCTACACGGCATCGTACCGGAACGCTAAATCGCTTGGCGGCACAGCTTTGCCGGTAGGGTGGTAACTAGCCACGGCCGAAGCCAGACCAGAAATTTAGAAATTATAAAATTCCAAACCTCTGCCAGCAATCGAACCCGGGACCTCCCACTAATAAGACCACAGCGCTCACCACTGCGCCAGGGAGGTGAATAGGGTAATACATTTATCAAGTTAAACCTTCACACATACGTAGACATTTTTTATCTTAAGCCAGTATCAACGATAATAGCATAGGCATCTAAACAAAGAAAAAAAGTAGCGCTTCAATGTCACCAGTCTAGTCTAACAGGTGCGCCAGGCCTGGGAACCAGTGCAAAAAGTCTCTCATCTCATCCTACGCACGAGACTTTTTGCCATCCTTAAATAGATTTACAGTATCTCGTAGTAAGTGTTTTATGGAATTCATTAGATAGCAAGGATACCTTTTGAGTTTACTTGAAAAGCCTAGTTAGGGAAATGTTGGGTTTTAGCACTTCTAAGGTTCATAATGAACGATCGCGCGCCACCATTTTACCTTGATAGGGATACTATCTGTCAAAACTCAAAACCTTTGTGCAAGTCCTAGAATAATAACTGTTCCTACAAAGATTCATCGCAATGGGATGAATAGTGTAGAAATGTAAAAGGGGGAAAAAAATTAAACCAAGATGCATTCGTTTTTAAAAGACAATAATGTAAATTCAAAGATTTTGATTTTTATTAGTTTTTGATAAACGCGAAAACTTCAAAAAAAAACCTATATTTTGAAAAAGTTCACGATATATTGCAAATGAAACATCTGATTGACGCTAGAGGTCAACGAACGTTGCGTAAGTAGGGCATTCGGAGTCACTGCAATGTCGTAGGCGGGGCATTGACCCGAGTTTTGCACGCTATACGTTGCGGAGTCGAAATATACTAAATCACTAAAACTACAAAATGAGGCAAATAGTTATAGGTATTGGTATAGGATTGTGTTTAGGTAGTAGGTATAACAACAACGCTAAGTTTTTGCTAGCGTTCTGGTTACATCCTGTTTATTTTATCTAATTTAAATTTATGGTACCTAGTTATTAAGCACGCTTGAGATTCATCTAAATCTAGTTGAAACTTGAAAGGACACATTCCAAACACACACGGATAATATCTATGTCCTTTAAGCACTAAAGCTGTTTACTCAGCACTCAGCTTACACTGACAAACCGTAGGACATGGTATTTGCTTAGCATACAGCTTCTAACTATCTATGTCTATAGCTTGAGCTAAGATTCATCGAGTAACCTTTGTGGTAAACACTATATTGCAATGCAGGCAGAGTTGTTGAGTTTACCTGCTGCTGAGTCGTTTAATACGAGTAAGTATTTGTTTATCTATCCAGTATTTACTAAATACATTGACGTGATAAATTAAGACAGTAGGTATCTACTATCTATGAAGGCAGAAGTCCGTAGGGATTTTTTCCTCCCCCGAAGAAAAAAAAGAGGTATCTATGCAATATCTAAAAAATAATATATTCAAGAGTTCCGTTTTTTCCACTGAGATATACAGAATCCTAAAAATAATTTATAGGTACTCAAATACTTACTTAACAATGTTTGGTTTTTGTGAGTTTGTGTATTTTAGAGGAGTTTCTGGAGCCTGTTGCCTGTGTGAAAAGACTCAAATTTTTATAATCTAGTCACTATAAAGATGTGTGAAGTCTGCCCATCTGCACTTCCACGCCAGCATGGCAGACTATGGGCAAACCCTTCTCATTCTGAGAGGAGATCTGCGTTCAGTAGTGAGCCGAAGATGAGTAGATAATGATAAGACTGTACGTGTATAAAATATTTAGTACACCACAGAGTAACAAACTATATTTCAATGGTAACAAAGAAAAGCAAACTGTACATTTTTGTGTATTGTGACACAGGTATCATCTCTATTTCCATTGTGTTCCATTATTACAAAAGAGCTGTAACATTTTATTGTGAATTTTAGTTCTGAGGTAAGTTTTTTTTAAAAAGCTGAAAGAATGCAAAGCCATTTTCCTCCTGAAAGCTAATACGAAACACAGAATACCTAGGTTCGTAAAAGAATAGCAATTAAGTACAAGTATACTGGAAGACGCAAATATCTCCCCATAGTATCTAGCTGTACGCCATTTAAAAATACAGTATCTTACTGTATTTTACTCCATTACTCTTTACTATTTGACAGATTATTATATAACTAAATGGACAAAGCAGATAGATACTTATACAATTTTTTAATATGTAATAATTATTATAATATTATTTAGTCGGAGTTCACGAGTTACCTACCCAAAGGACACTATGATTAGGACTAGATGCGTGTACCGATTCTACATGTATTGCCTATCATTATGCTACTTCAATGTATATTTTTGTTTCAAGATTATATTTGGTGTCAGTATTTGTTTAATTATTTAAAGTCATATAGGTACAATAGGTAAAATTATTGTTTTTTTTGTTCGAAGTAAGTAGATAAATACTGTATTTTGAAAGAAAAATTAAAGTACATGGCCTTAATTATTTTCTTGCAAAAAGTTGCAATTTTGGGTTAAAATAGCTCTCCCGAAAAATCACTTTTTTGCGGCTGTCGATACGCGAATTTACATTAACTTCGTGATTCTATATTATATTAATAATTAATTAGTACTGTATGTATAAAATCAATTAGTATGTATTGTTTCACGAGTGGGCAAAGGCCCGCATTGTTTTCTCCACAACTCTCTCTGTCCGTGCTTCTATAATATAATAAGTAGGTATTTATTTTTATTAAAAAGTGACAAAAAATACAGAAATGGTAACCCTAACATAGATGGGTGATTTCATTGTGTTGTGCAAGAGAATGGGTAAAACTTAAAAATAGTTCTTCCTGCACCCAACTACGTTCGTACGGTACGTATCTTTCACAAGAGAGCGTACTTTACGAACAAAAGACTACATGCAAACTGCTAGAAAGTTCTGTTGAATACGTCTGAAGAGAAGCTCCGGGCCATGAAAGGAGCGGGATTTATGCAAAGTTAAACACTGAATAGAAATGGGTTATTTACGCGACCTTAATGTGGTTATTGTTATAGAGTAAGTCGAGTTGGAGTATTGGTTTTCTGGTGCTAAATTATTCGTAAGCTCTTTGTTTTAATGGTATCAAATATGATAAACTGGTATTTGTAGAAGATCTTAATCTTTAGGTACTCAAAGTTTATAAAAGCCTTACAAACTAACGACTAAAATTAATAAGCAATCCTATCTGTTATCTATCGATAAGTTATTTGGCAACGTTGTTACTTATCACAACGTTGCCAAATAACTTGCAAGAATTTCACATTATTTCACTACTATATCGTAGTATAAATGTAAATAAAGTATATTCTTACCGAAAATTTGATCTTTTTTTTCACATTTATTGGTTCATTTTTGCACTTTTTCACGAAGCACGTCGGCATAGTTTCACCTTGTCGACTCATGCGCGACTGAGGGCAAAACTGTTCTCGTTTTCTAAACATGCACAATTGGGCCGTGCCATTTTTTGCGTATTGATGGTGCATCTTAGGTAGTTAATAAATCAATGCAAATAGGTTTAAGTTTCGTGTAATTACTAACACTAATATTAATAATTACTAACAATTAGGTTTAAGTTTCGTGTAATTACTAACACCAATATGATCCTTGTTGGTCGAAATAAAAACATTTTATTTTTTTATTTTATTTTATCAAAAAATTGTATGGTCTCTTTTGAAAATTAACAACGACGCTACCAACAGATTACGGATAGAAGCCGTTATAGATTACTTAAATAATACAACTACTTAAATAATAAGACCTAATATTTATTTAAAATAACGTGCTACTAAAATTTTATAAGTCTAGGTTTTTAATAATAAAGTATTTTATTTGACCCTGATTTTTTTGTAGCTTAACAATATATTCCAATCATGTTAATATTAAAATTAGATGAGTCGAGAAATGAGTCCAAATTGTTATGAGTATTTATTATGTTGTATTCAGGAAAGTTTTGGACTACAAAAACTTCCGATAAAGTCATATTTTTAGAATTTTAATATTATAAGCGAATTGCAATCCTGTTGAATACAATCATTAGATACCTATTTATTACAATTTTTTTTCAATCTACGCATAAATAGACTAGAAAGTGGAAAAAATGTTAAGTATAATACCAAATGTTAAAAATGTTATGTAACCCTCCATAAACTTTTCCTAAACCGAAACTAAATATTTAACGCACATAATTCGTAAATCTCCCGGGTCTCCTAAGAAAATGGAGAGGGGTATTATTCCCAAACCGCCAATTTAGGGGCTCATCCAGTCTCAAGGCTTAACTGAAGCCTCCATCTTGCGAGCGAGGAATCAGGGATTATACTACAAAGAACGCCCCATTTCCTAGTAAATGCACATACATATTGAATAGGTATCCTGATAGAATATAGTATTAGATACCTACCCTTCATATGGAATTGTGAATAATATAAAGGCATATGTTTGCCTAGATCATACCCAACTTCGTCCGCGTGGATTTTGGTTATTTAAAAATCCCACGGGATTTGATTTAACGCGATAAAAAGTAACCTATGTCCATTTCCGGAAGCTATCTGAATACCATTTTAAAGTTAGTTAAATGGATAGACCGTGAAAAATAGATTTTTAGCACTACAACCAGCTTAAATTATTTGGTCTAGATACGTGAGATTATTTTCTATATAACGAATACTACTTACGATAAGATTTTGAGAAATCGCGAAAAAGTCGCGAGCATAAACTAGTACAAAAGTGATTCGGCAGCACAGCCACACAGCCGTTTAATTGCGCCCTCAGAACGTGCAGCATCCTAGAAATAACTTTTCAATGAATTGAAAAAATGTAAGAAAAACTCTCCAGTGAATCCGCAGTGAAGATTGTATTTAGGTAAATATAACACATAAGTAAGGCTCTAAATATAATACTATGAGTACGTAAACAATTAAATCACGGGGGAAACATAAAGAAGAGATTTTTTAAATAGAACTATTGCTGTATTGCAGCATCTATTAAAACACGTACAGCGTACATAAAATCCGCCTTGTTTGCGCTCAGGTTTTATCTCCAAGCTCATATTCTGGGGAGGTCGAATTAAGCGCATTGCAGGTGTACAAATACTACGTAGGTACGCTAAGGTTCAAAAAATACGTTTTAGCCCGTTTCGTTCTATCAACGTTTTTCTTCTACTAATGATCTAACTGGCACGTATTTCTTTTAGATTTGTTACTTTTTTGGACGTCTTAAGGTGACGCTGGATGCACGTCCGAACTGCTCGGCCCACGTGGGTAACCTGTATGCTATTTCACCTAACATTGTGATAGAAAGAAATAGACTCAGTGATGAGCAGTGTAGCGAGTGCATGCGCTCACACTAGCGTCCGGATATATTGATGATGGCACACAGATAGTTGGACAGATGTCACCGATGAATTTTTGTAAATATATGATTTATGAAGGAACTACTTATTTCAATTATTATTGTATAAGATTTTATGGAAGAGCGGGGTCGCCTGCCACGAGTACTCGTAGCAATACTAAAACAGTTACTGGGATGGTCCCAATTACTACGCACTATGTGAAATTGTTTTACCTACTGAAATAAATATTTTTTAATTTTTTTTTGAATGATAATGATTACCTACTTATCTTTTGATGAATACTATAAAATCTCACTTACATACATACCTATTAGGTAACTACTGCCTCAGCGTGTATAAACAACTCGTATATATTATAGAAATCCATACTTCTATGATCAGACACTGTCTGTAATTTCGAAATAACTACCGCAAGCTCATAATATTGTTATTTGAACTGTACCATAACAGCTGAATCAAACGTTTTTAAAAACTGTCTGTCTGTCTGTCTGTTTGAACGGGCTAATCTTCGGAACGGCAGAACCTATTTTGACGGGACTTTTACAGACAAGTAGAGGATTAACAAAGGATACTTTTTTAACCGACTTTTAAAAAAGGAGTTGTGTTTTTCTACCTATGTACACAGAAATCTCCGAGATTTCTGAACCGATTTGCGTATTTTTTTTAATTGATAAAGAAACTTTGCAACATTGTCCTATATAAAATGTCATTTTATATAGGACACACAGGATTTCAACTCCTCAATCCTGATGCCGCAGGGGACATGACCACCAAAACTTATGGGATTTTGAAACTGTCGGTTATAAATTGATATTGGAGGTAGGTACCTATATCTACCAAGTAAAGACTTTATCATTGAACTCGAAGACCCACTTCTCGACCCTGATGCTGTACCTAAGGAATTGCATTGCTAAATCGTGGTGATCCCACGGAATTTTAAATGAATCATCGCCCACGCCCGTTCGGTACCCTCATTCCGCACATTGTTTTTATTAGTCAGTCCACCAATCACAACAAAGCATTCTCCCCTGTCCCCCGCCAACATTTTACGATTTTGTTTTCATGTAAATCCTTGTATATGCGTACTCTAGGAGTTGAATTCTCTGTGCTGGCGGATTACCTATTAGGAACACATGATTACACATTCGTTTGTCTGTGAAAATAAATTTTGTTGCCTAGACTTATCTATTAGTAGCGACTAAAAACTATATATACCATCTACTTGTGTATAAAAAAGTCTAAATAAATTCCACTTTGATCTCAAAAATGAAAATTTTATTTTTATAAGTAGGAAGTAGGTACAATTCAATTTCCCTCTAAAAGCCCACTACACACATAAACACAATATGTATCATTTTCTGTTTCAACAGTCACATTAGATGTATCATTCGACGCAGAACTATTGAAGCTCTCCATTTCATTTCTGGAATTAATAAAAATACAATCAACATAAATATATTGTGAGTATTATCTATATAGAATGTATGCAAAAAACATAGCATAACAACTTACAAGTATGGTATGGGTAGACCTTTCAATATTTAGTACGGAATTGAATGTTGTAGCATCATGTTGGATTTCAGTGGTACGTATATTGGGCACATTCATTTTATTTTCCTTGTTTTCTTCTAAAAGGAATGTCTTGAGTCACTAAAATACAACATAATTCAGCATTGACAAATCTGACAACAAATAGTAAATCTCTATATTATATAAAAATGAATCGCTGAATGTGTTGCTGATCGCAAATCTCGAGAACAGCTGCACCGATTTCGCTAATTCTTTTTGATAATATTCCTTGAAGTACGGGGATGGTTCTTATGGAGAGAAAAATTTAAAAAAAGTCCTGAAAAAGAATCGACTGTAGGCGGTGCGAAGTTCGTCGGGGCAGCTAGTAACATAATAATTATATTATCCTAATCCTAATTCCCAATCTAAATATAAAAGGTGACTGACTGACTGACTGACTGACTGACTGACTGACTGACTGATCTATCAACGCACAGCTCAAACTACTGGACGGATCGTGCTGAAATTTGGCATGCAGATAGCTATTATGACGCAGGCATCCACTAAGAAGGGATTTTTGAAAATTCAACTCTGGAGGGGGTGAAATAGGGGTTCGAAATTTTGTGTAGCCCACGCGGACGAAGTGGCGGGCATTAGGTAGTATCTAAATAATATCAATTTACAAACACAGTGTCAAACTTTCAGAAGCTGGCTCTAAATGGTACGGTGTGATAGCATCATAATCTAATTCAATTCGATTTTTTGCTTTGTCGTTTCCTTGCCAAAGAAAATCCCGTGATCCACTAAAATAGAAGTATAATATATAAGTATTTATTAAAAATAAATAAATGTCATCATCAAATTCACCATCCTGGAGAACCTTGTAAACGACACTCGCGTCTATTTTTTATAAAAAGTGCTGGCCCGCCATCTTAGATTAAAAAATTAATGTCATTATCAAAACCAGCATCCTGGAAACCCTGAAAACGACACCCATTTCAATTTTTGTGAAAAGTGCATGTCTGCTATTTTGGATTTGAAAATAAATGTCATTATCAAATTCAGCATCCCGGAAAAGTACATATTCAGTCAAATAAAATTCCCGTCGAGTCACATTGTTACTCACGTCGGGTGTGACTCACGGGAATAACCCCGAAAAAGTAATGGCATTATCATCACAAGATAATATTATGGTTTGGAAAGATTCTGATGAATTTTAATAGATCTCCTCTTTGCAAGGGATTTGCTTTTGCGAGAAGCTTTTGCGAGTCTAAACCGTTTCTTTTTCCTCTTCCGCCAATCCATTTTTGTTTCTGTTACACGAAAACTCAAGTATATAATTAAATTGTCTAAGCACACAATATTACCTACATACTTATATTTGTAACTAGATGATACACGCGACTTCGTCCGCGAGGATATAGTGGTTTTTTAATCCCGCGAGAACTCTTTCAAAAGCGATCACTATTTCAAATTTCAGCCAAATCCGTCTTGTACTTTTTGCGTGAAAGGGTAACAAACCTATACACACACACACGCAGATACAAAATTTCGCCTTTATAATGTAAAGTGTGATTTGACAACCCTGACTTTCGGAATTCGGATAAGTCCAAATTATATTTTATTACTAGTTGATGCCCGCAACTTCGTCCGCGTGGAATTAGGTTTTTAAAAATCCCGTGGGAACTCTTTGATTTTCCGGGATAAAAAGTAGCCTATGTGTTAATTTAGGGTATACCCTAAATTAACACTTTTATCTATCTCCATTCCAAATTTCATCCAAAACTGTTCAGATGTTTTTGTGTGATTGAGTAACAAACATCCAAACATCCACACACACACATCACTACACCTATTATAAATGTGATAGTGTGTTTGTTTGTTGGTTCGTTGGTTTGTCCTTCAATCACGTCGCAACAGAGCAACGGATCGACGTGATTTTTGCATGG
>NC_048551.1:10617760-10821461 GCF_902806685.2 Maniola hyperantus
GTGAGTGAGTCATCAACGCCCATAATTTTTCTATTTATTTTTCCTCTATTCTACTAAACCAGTAGGTACCAGTGTGTTCTTCCCGTCCTCACCTATGGTGCTGAAACGTGGACACTGACAAACGGCCTTGTTCACAAATTCAAAGTCGCTCGGCGAGCTATGGAGAGGGATATGTTAGGACTTTCCCTGAGGGATAGGATTCAAAATGAGGAGATGCGGATCTCTTCATTTCGAATCTTATCGAACCAAGAGAACCAAGGTCACTGACATAGCCCAAACTATTAGCAAGCTGAAGTGGCAGTGGACAGGTTATACCTTTCGTAAAGGTGATGGCCGTTCGAGCCGGAAAGTGGGATGTCCTCCAGCACGATGGACCGACGATATAAGAGTCTGGCGGGAAGTGGCTGGATGAGGAAGGCTGAGGACCGGGTGTGGTGGCGCTCTTTAGGGAAGGCCTATGTCCCACAGTGAACATCCACAGGCTGATGATGATGATGATGATTCTACTAAAGGGAAGATAACGCACTGAGCATATAACTTAAGTTTAGTTCGCGTACGCTTGAATCGCCATCATTATGTTACTCGTCCTGCAGAACTGAATAACTTTAATTAAAACTTAAACAGACAACACCCTGACGTGAGGTCTCCTTTATAAGCTCTGATGACTTTGCCTTAGTTCTCAAGCATCTTCGTATGCTCAAACTAAATTTATTAAAGTAATATTTGCAAGGAGCGTACAGTTTTGTTATTATTAAATTAGTTTTAGGCTGCGTCAAGACACTAATATAAATAAAGCCTTAGATAAATTATTCTTCTAAGAATAGAGCTATCTCTATCTGTATCAGTACCCATATTATAAATGCGAAAGTGTGTTTGTTTGTTGGTTTGTTGGTTTGTCCTTCAACCACGTCGCAACGGAACAACGGATTGACGTGATTTTTTTGCATGGGTATAGTTACAGACCTGGAGAGTGACATAGGCTACTTTTCATCCCGGGAAATCAAAGAATTCCCACGGGATTTTAAATCTAAATCTACGCGTACGAAGTCGCGGGCATCAGTTAGTAAATTAGGTATATAATTTCATGAGTAAATACTACCAACACCAATCAACGTACTACTGAATGAAATTAATAAAATATTCTGTATTTGTTTATGCCCGTGGCTTCATCCGAGTGGACTACACAATTTTCAAGCTCTATTTTAACCCGTTAGGGGTTGAATTTTCAAAAAACATTTCTTAGCGGATGTCTACTTCATAATAGATACCTGCATGCTAAATTTCAGCACGATCCGTAGAGTAGATTGAACTGTGCGTTCATAGATCAGTCAATTAGTCAGTCAGTCACCTTTTCCTTTTATATATTTAGATTGCATACAAAAAAGAGTAAGTAGTAAAACAACGTTGGTGGTTGACTGATGATTACATGTCAAAAACACATCGCTTAGCGCCGCTCCGCTGCTATGGTGACGAACCCTTATGCTTTCGTCCTACCTATCTTCATAATATAAAAACTAAGTCTATTAAGATGGTTAATGATTCATTCCGCTTCTATTGAAACTGAACGCTGGACTAGAGATAGGTATAATATTAAATTTTAATTGGGTCTAAACTGGAATAAAGTTCAAGGAAACTGTACATAGAACTACTAAGGTACACAGAATAAAGGTAATAGCTCATCAGAGCCACTCGGCACCTGATCAGTGCCACCTCGTCGTTCAGCGTGCACTCGTTGTCGACAGGTGGTCCTCGGGTGGACGCCGCGTGGTCAAATAAAAATAATAAAAAAAACGCGGACAGCGTGCGGTCCACTCGGGACCCTGGCGTTGGCAATGAGCAGTTAACGCAAGGCAAGCATGAGAGCTCACTCACCGTCTATATTATGTGCGTGGACAGCTGTGCGTGCGAGGCGGTCCGCTGACGCTACGGAGTTGATGTAATGAGCGTATGTCCATATAAAAAGTACTGAGCGCACGAGGCGAGGCGGTGCAGATCGGGTGCTGGGTGGCTCTAATGAGCTATGACTTTCAATCTGAAACCTAAGCAAGACTTTTCATGAGAAACAGGCATTCAATAGTGGACATTCATCACCTCTGAATCGCGATGCAGCGTTAAGATAACCTTATGTTTTCATTCAGACGTCAATGTCTGGTGAGTTGATGTATACAACTCGGCAAATATAGTTTCAGAGATGGTGGGTCTCCTCTTAGAATAAAGAGGGCTTCGGCCGTAGTCTACCACACTGGCCAAGTGCAGACTGGTGGACTTCACACACCATTGCATTTTGCATAACTCTCAGGCATGCAGATTTCCTCGCGGTATTTTCCTACACCGTTAAAGCAAGTGTTATTTAGTTACTTAAAATGCACATAAATCCGAAAAGTTAGAGTGCCCGTGATAGAAGTTAGAAGCCCAGACCACCTCGATTAGAAGGCCGACGTCTTGATCACTAAGCTACCACCGGGATCATAACGCGTGCCAGTAGCATCGGCCGTGATCCACGAAAGTCTACCTTTAAGCAATGAGCTACTTGTTCGTCAAATATTTTCTCAAAATTGACCACAAGCTCTGAGAGTATTAGCAAATAGAGCCACTATGACAACTCGGGCGGAAGCGTTCCTTTGCCGACGGCGGGCGTTATGCAAATACTAGCCTAATGGCCGGCCTTGGTGATAACATCAAAGCCTTTCACGCGTGTCCCCTCTGGTCAGCCTGAATACTCTTGCTACTCTTTGCTTATATAGAAATAACTCTTTATTTCTACCATTGAAAACTGAAACATTTCCATCATTCAAAACCGAGAAATCTAGTCTTATATTTTTTCTCCTACAAAAAGTGATTATAAGAGTGCGCTAGGTACGCATAAATACAGTGCACTCTTATAGTCTGAAGAATGGCAACCCTATGCGACCCATAGTCCGGTGGAGTAGCAACCCGACACGACCGGAGAGAGATCAAGTGCAGAACCGACGGTGCTTACGCGCTTTCCGAGGCACGGAATACTACTAAGAATTTATTGACAGAAAGTCCCTTTTTGTCCCATACCCTGGATTCAAACCAGGGACTTCGCTATCCTCAATCGAATAGTATACCATTAGCCACTCCACTACACTAGTCAACACCTTTGAGAAGCAGGTTTCGTCTAGATGTTTTCTCACACAGTTAAAGTAAGCCATATTTAATTAATTAAAAAGCACATAACTCCGAAAGCTAAAGGTGCGTGCTCGGGATCGAATAACGGATCGCTCAAATAAAAGGGCGAAGTCTAATCACTAAGGTCTAAGCTATCACAACTTTCTCCCTTTATTCCACTCGGATACATACATACTCATAAATTCATAACACGCATACAACACCAGTCTTCATACATGTTCATAACGATACGAAACGACCTTTCGCCTATATTCAGCTTTGAACTGCGATTCTAAATCAAGATACACTCGTGCGCGTTTACACATCAATGCATGTGGAACTGCTGTGTGTACTCAGCAAACAAAGCCACTGAGGCAACGACGAAAAACGTTCCTTTGCCATTGGTGAAAAATTTGACAAATATTAGGGCTTTTATAGGTTTCGTATACGACACCGACATCGACGACGGTGTCGTATATGTTACAAACTAAATTATAAATTAAAATCAAGCTATAAGTAGGTACTTAGTTAAATCTAAAACTATTACAAATTGAGAGAATTACTACAAATTCACTTTCATTGCCGAAATGCTCAATAGCATCCTACTATACTTTATACTACAATATTTACAACTTACAAAATATATTATACAGTAAGCGGCAGAAAGTAATGTACATCGGCCTTTAGAATGACATTTCAGCTTTGTAGAGCGTTGTCTCTATTACTCATGCCTATATGACGTTTTGTCGGTCTCAACGACAGGGACAGTGCTCTACAAATCTGCACCTTCTCCTTCTAAAGGTCGATGTACATTACTTTCGGTAAGTTACCTATTTAAAACCTCTTTGAAAATGAAATGTTACTTTCCTTTTGCATTCAGTAGGTAACCAAAAAATTAAAAAAAAATTTAAGTCTAAAAAACATTGGTTTTTTAGGGTTCACGTCATATTTTCTTTGATATTCCTTAACATCCTTTCTTAGCGGGTGGGTGTTATTTATAGAAAACTTAGTAGGGATAAAATCTCAAATTGAGTTGTAGAATGATATTAGTCAGTCGGTTTCTCCTATAATCAGGTACCTAGATGTTTAACAAAATTTCGTCATTACTAAGAAAATAAGCACAGTTTCAGTAAAATTAATAATACGTTTTATACTTGTGACATTTTCGTTGAAAAGCCCAGCTTGAGCTATTAGTGTGACCATGTCGGTAAATGCGAAGGCCTGTGTGCCAGCGGCAAGGTCGGCTTAGACTAGTATTTGTATAGCCACTGCAAAGGAACGGCTTTGCTCGAGTGCCACTTTAATAGCTCTATACCACGGTAATGTTATCTATACAGTATTCCAACTTCAGACAAACGGGCGAAACGCGAACTATACCTACGCGCCTCGACCTCGCGGTGCGCTCGCGGTGCAGCCAGTCGTGACTGTGCCGCAATGACGAACGGACGGTGTTTTGTTTTTATAATAACCGCGCGATTTTTTCACTAAAAATAAGTTCAAGTACATATTTAATATGACAAGTACATATTTAAGCACAAAGTAGGTAAATGTAATTAAAATGCCGGAGGCGGGCAGCCCTATCGCATGTTATACCGCGCGGCGGTAGGTATTTATTTCAAAGATACGGCCGAGTTACAATACTGTATAGATAACATTACCGTGTCTATACGCTACGTTGAAAAGAGCAGACAATAATAGTGCAAGTATTAAAAGCACCATATAAAAACCTCGTCCAAGTGCGAATCAGACTCACCCACTGAGGGTTCCGTAGCTTGGAAAGAAAATAAGCAGTCTCAGAAGTAAGCTGTCAGACGGACAGACGGACATACAGGCAGACAACAAAGTGCCAAAGTGGTTTCCTTTTGAGATGCGGAACCCTAAAACAGAACATCTATCGACTCTACCAAAAGAAATTTTTCATGGGCCTTATCGCATTTTTTCGGCCAGCCAGGCGTGTTAAGCCTTTGACTCTGTCAGCGGAGCTACAATATTTGTACAACCGCGCCGCGCCGCCGACGGCAAAGAATGATTCCGCTCGGCCTGTCAAAGTCACTCTATTTACCCAGTTGAATTTATAAGCACTGGAAACGTTGGTGTTAAATTGAATAAGGGTACTGAGATTAACATCCTTTTACCATAGTAATGAATCATCATTATCATAAGTCCATTTTATGACCCACTTTTAGGCAAACTAGGAAAAATGTTCTCTTCCGTATTTCAGAGGAAGATATCTACTTCCAAATACAAAATATGTGCGAAGGTCAGATTAATTCATTGTAGTATATCGAGAAAATATGGTATTAAAACAATTTTGGCCGTTATGGGATCAAAAAATAAAATTATGGCGTTTAATAAATGAACTAAGTATGTTAATAAACAAAAACATTACATTTTTGAAAAAAAACAATTTTCACCTAATAAAAAAAAACAACAAAAAAATTAACGATCATTTCCGATCAAAACAATCAAATCAAATGTATGTAGATTCTACATTTTTGAAGAAGTTATCGCATTTTTTTCTATCGAGGAAATTGTATCCAATCGTTTTTCTATTTCATTTAGATTAATTGAATAAAAACATAAATAAAATACATATCGAAACATTTAAAGTTATAGTCTTTATATGTAGTTTTAAAAGGCTTCCAAAAGTTTTAAAATGCAACTCTGTTTGTTTGTAGTTGTTTATTAAAAGATGACCAATAGATACATAATATAATATTTTCTTTTTGTCTCCAACTTTGCGCAAAGCTAGGAGTATTTAGGTACGAAAATAGAGCAATGGGGATGAGGCTCCTAATGTACATTCGTGCATTCATTGTGCGTTGAAAACTTGTTTCTATACGAAATCTAAAACTTTTTTCCATAACATAAGCACAACTAAGACGTAACTTTCGAAGAATCCATTAAGGCGAAGCACTTTTAGTTTCGCCGCGCGTGAGACCTCTCATAATATTCTTTACATAGCTACAAACTAATTTCATAACAAACTCCAGCGTTCCTTCCGAATATTATTTTAATAAATTTTGCTAAAGCATCTCAGGGTAGCCATCTTTAGCTAATATCATAAGACTATATTTTGAGATATCTTATAGCTAACGACAGACTTGAAACAAATGAAAAAAAAACGATCTCATTTATAGTTCACGTAAGCGCATTGATAGGTTTGCGCAATCAAGATGTGAAAGCGTGATAAGTCTAGATTTAAAAGCGCTTTTCTGCAAGATTTCTATAGTTACAATCACTGTTTACAGCTGAATACAGAAATTTTAACTTAGTGTTTCTCCGTCCGACAGAATACAAACTAGCCGACTTGAAAACTTTACAGACTTTATTGTGTTATAATTATCAATTCAAATTAGTGCAAAATATTTATACTTACTCCAAGATTAGACATTGGCTTGGCCCACGCGAAATTTTGGCAGCTGTGTCTCGGGTTCTAAAAGATTAATTTTGATTTAATTATTGAAGTAGTAAGTTTGACTGAATAAGTAAGCAAGTAAGAGTGAAGTGTGTCCGTGTCGCCCAGCGATTTAGCGTTCCGGTACGATGCCGTGTATAAACCAAAGGGGCATGAGTTTATTAAAAACTGCCATATCCCTTCCAGGTTAGCCCGCTTCCATCTTAGACTGCATCGTCACTTACCAACAGGTGAGATTGCAGTCAAGGGCTAACTTGTAACTAAACGTCGTCTGTCTGCCTAGTGGAGATTCTATCAACACTGCGCTTTCCGGTGCGAGGTCACTGTTCGAGCCCCTTGGGACCCCCAATGCTTATCAGTTTGTACTACGTATAAATTTATTTTGTGTAAACAAAGAAACCAATCGATATAATTTCTCTATTAACCGGATCCCAATATTATTATAATTATAGAGATTTAATGAACAAAACACATTATCATTTTAAATATTCATTAAATTCTATTTGGTTGAAACCAAATCACTATCAATTAATGTTTACGTTTGAAACTAAATTTCAATTAGACCCCGAAATAATTTAAAATTTAATGGAACACCTGCGGACCGCAAAGTAAATTAAACATTACAATTCAACGGATAAACATCCAATTTAAACTTTTATTGAGAGTTCGACGTTAATAATTGAAAAGTCTTAAATGTTTTGCTTTTTTTTATCTAAGTACCTACATAATTATCTGATTAAAAATAATAGAAAAGTAACTGTGTATGTACGGTTTATTTTGGATTAGGTAAAAATGGACAATTTGCTACCGTAAAAGTATTTGTTTTACGATAGTAAATTGTAATAAATAAAATCCGGTGAAGTGCGAGTCAGATTCGCTCACGAAGACGTATTCCGTACCATCGTACAAGAAAAACGCGCAACCCTTCGTACAAGTAGGTATAGTACTAGGGATGCTTCGGATCGAGAATAGGAATGATGACTAAATTTAGAGTATCTGCATCCTTTTCTTTTTAACAATGCTAAAAAGGGACAGAACATGAACTTTACATTAATTAAAGACTCTAAATTTTAGAATGTAATTTCTAAATTTAAACAGTAAGTAGGCTCGCGACTGTGCGCTAAAATCACGGGGTTTACCATCTCAAAATTAAATTTAAAACTGTCAAACTGCGTCTGTCCTTTTCATATTACATTAGTAAGAAGAGGATGCGAATAGTATAAAATTAGGTTGTGCTCAGAATCAGTACCAATATACTCCATCTCCTTGCTTCTGTAATATTTTATTACTTAGGTACTCGTAGTTTCTCTTGTAACATTGCTAACATCTATCATACCAATAATAATCCTCCAGTTCTAGTTCTAACGGTCGGATTAGTTCGGAACTTCTCCAACTTGTACAAGTCTGACGACAAGACAATGTTCTAGTGTTGAACTCTCAAGATCAGTAGAAATTAACCCTAGACATCTAATTTATTTTAATTGCTATGTGTTTGATGATGTGCGCTTTAATATGCAATTTTGTGACCCACTTTTTAGGGTTCCGTACCTCAAAAGGAAAAACGGAACCCTTATACGATCACTTTTTTGTCTGTCTGTCTGTCTGTCAAGAAACCTACAGAGTACTTCCCGTTGACCTAGAATCATGGGCAGGTAGGTAGATCTTATAGCTGACATTTGGGGAAAAATCTGAAAACCGTGAATTTAGGGTTAGATCACACAAAAAAAATTAAATTGTGGTCATGAACTAATAATTAGTATTTTCAACTTTAGAAGTGAGCGATTATATCAAGTGGGGTATCATATGAAAGGTCTTCACCTGTACATTCTAAAACAGATTTTTATTTTTTATTTTTATGCATCATAGTTTTTGAATTATCGTGCAAAATGTCGAAAAAATACGACTGTAGTACGGAACCCTCATTGCGCGAGTCTGACTCGCACTTGGCCGGTTTTTATAACATAGCCTGGAAATTCCTTTATGGAACAATAAATGTCTTAAACCAGAGATCCAACTAAACTTATATAACGAATGCTTAGCAGGGGTGACTTTGCTGATAAGTAGTCACGGCAGAAGCCTCCCACCAGCCCTGCCCCCCGATTGTGTAAGAATAACCATTTCATCGCTATCGCAATCGTCAAGTAATTCTGCCCTTTCATTGGTTGATTCGCTGTTTTCATTTTTTCACAGTCAATCAAAGGGCAGAAATTCTTGACGATTGCGATAGCCATGAAATGGTTATTCTTACACAATTGTGGCTCAGATCAGGGTCAATTTAATTTAATTTAATTGAGTATTGTATTCTGTATTTGTATTTTGTGTAGGACAGTGATAAAATTCTGTTCTACTCGTCTTTATTCTCGATAGGAAAAATTAAAATTCAGTTGTTATTAATGATTTTTTTTAACCGTAAAATGGACAATTTCTAAGCGTAGGACTGGAAAAACGTACCTGTAAATTTGTAGGACTATGTAACCATTTCATTTTACAAATATTGACCAAGCTGCATACAAAAAATCAGTTGGTTATTCATAATTTTTATGACCTCGTTATTGTGATATACCATCTATTTTGTAGGACAATTATTGTTTTTCCAGTCCTATGGTTAAAAAAAATACTTACTGTTATTCAGACAATTTCAACATCCCACCAAATCGACAATAGCTGTAGTTAGTGTAGCTATTGTTCTGCGCAGGTTAAAGTTAAACACCTGCGCAGTACAATAGCTACACCTCAATCCACAGAGCAAAACTTGGGCGTCTTGTCAAACGGAATCTACTTACTTACGAAAATCCAGCGTGTTATTACTTAATCAGAAAAAACCCTTGGCGGCTGCTGGACTATTGTGTAAGTAGGCTCGTCGGAGTCAATGCTGCGTCGTAGGCGGGGCATTGACCTGAGTTTTGCACGCTATACATTGAGGGTTTGAAAATTTCCGGACCTGTTGAAGAAATCTGGCGCTTATTATGGCAGGTACTGCTAGGTAGGCGATCAGTTTATACGTAGCTTTTTCGTGCACTTTTCTAAAATTTTCCAAAACATGTTAAGATTTAATAAAACGCCACACGTGAATTATTCGTGAGTTTGCGTATGCTTCACACCCGCGCTGCATATTTATGAGCTAATCAACCGCTGCAGATGTTGCCTACAGCGCTGTTGCATTTGTTTAACATACGTCTTAGAACCACGGCGCCCTTTGTGATTTAGAACTGTGACCTACTTTGTGACTCTAAGTCACGGAGGAGAGAATCCGTGCTCTAAATTTTTTATTTTTATTGATCACGTAAATTTCAATAATACATTTTAAAATAAACAGTTCGCCATCCTCTAGAAACTGTTAAAGTTTATGTGAGGATGGCGAGTTCGCGTTATACAAATTTAATAAAATATAGGTAAAAAACTGTTATAAAAATAAAAGCTGTTAATTAGTGCATACCTATTTGTACATATAAAATATCGTTACATGAAACACTTCCTAGACTTAGACTAGGCATCCAAAGAGGCACCTAGATCCAGGAAGTGCCTCTTACAATTTCTTATAAAAATCGCTCTTTTACTGTAGTATTTTGCAGAGTTAATGGTAAGTTTTTCATTATATTTGCTAAGATATATGAACATGTTCTAGTTCCATGCTTATTATTAGTCTTAGGTAATTTAAACTTCTGAAAAAGTAGAACTGAATTGTAGAGTTTGTTGTGGGCTTCTCAACCTGGGCGCGTTCGGAACCCTCGTAGATTTAGTTTTAAGTTTACGTAATTAAAATTCACCACCACTATCATCTATAGCCTGACTAACAAAAAACAGTGCCTACAATAGTAGCTACTTTGAATAAATAACTTGAATTGAATTGATGAATAAAAATGTCAATTTTCAGAGTTGAAACTCAAACAACCTCAAAGCTCAATAGTAAAGCAGCGAATAAACGATTCCGGAACTCATCAGTCCTGTGTCCTGTCCTGTCCTGTCAACCAAATATGGGTTATTTGGTTAACTCATTTTAAATTTTAATTTACATTAAAAGAAATTGTGTTTTCAACTGAAGGTTTTTCATTTAACATTGGTATTGAAAACCGGTTAAGTGCGAGGCGGACTCACACACAAATGGTTCCGTATCATCGTATAAGAAACTAGCTTATGCTCGCGACTTCGTCCGCGTGGACTACACAAATTTCAAACCTCTATTTCACCCCCTTAGGGGTTGAATTTTCAAAAATCCTTACTTAGCAGATGCCTACGTGATAATGGCTATCTGAATGCCAAATTTCAGCCCGATCCGTCCAGTAGTTTGAGCTGTGCGTTCCTAGATCAGTCAGTCAGTCACCTTTTCCTTTTATATATTTAGATTTTTATGGCAGTCATTTTGAATTTTTTATTATTTGTAGTTATAACAACATATAAATACACATTCTGTGAAAATTTCAACTCTCTGCCTATTACGGTGCATGAGATAGGTACCTGCTGACAGACAGATAGACATGACATGAGATAGGTGCTACTGCTGCAGACGGACGGATGGACGGACGGACAGCGGAGGCTTAGTAATAGGGTCCCGTTGCACGTTGGCATCCTTCGGGTATGGAACCCTAAAACAAATATATTTGCGGTACCTACGGGAAACAATCACACCATCCAATTAGCGGTTCGCAGTGGTTAATGAAAACTGATGTGTGTAACTAAATTTCCCAAAAAACAATTTCGAGCACGTTTTGTGGCCGCGCTCGTGTATCAATTGGCAAACGATGAATCGTTTTTAATGAGGTGTAATGGTCTAGTGGTTATGACAGAGGCAGATTATCTGTAAGGCAAACTAGGCACGTGCCTAGGGGCGCGAGGTTACGAAGGGGCGCGCGCGATCATGTAGATTTCCATTACCTGGCCTACCTAAGTATGTAATATTATCTTGGAGTGACCGAAACTGCCTCTTCTTTAATATAGCAAAGTGTCATGACGTAAGTTCTTCACTAGTTCAAATAAATAGTATAAGCACCAACAACCAGAGCCTATGCAATGAGACGATTCTTCGTTCTTTTGAATTAGTAATTTTTTTAATATGGCTGTTAGAAGAGCGCGTATGAGGTGCTTGCCTAGGGCGCTCTCGACATTTAATCCGCTCTGGGTTAGGAACTATGTATCCTAAGTATCTAGGAATCTATAAGTGTCAATAAATTTTATATACGTTTCCGTCTGTTGTGTGGACCAAAGAACAAGGAACCTCTGTCCACCTCTCTGTGCCTCGGAGCACACAGTTATGTATATCATCCTGTTCTAATTACCAAAGGATAACTGGAAGAGAAAACTTCCTGTTAGGTACTAAGTAAGCCTACGTACTACATTATATTTTTAAAGTTCAATACAGAGTTTATTATACTTACCTTACCTAAAAGTTATCTAAATATATAAAAGAGTCGCAGCGCCGCTGTATAGCAGCAAATAACTGAGCGGTGCCGCTCCGACGTCGCAACGCATTCACCCCTCCCCGCTTCGTCTCGGTGGTTGCACGTCCGGTGAGGCGCCGGAGCGCATCGTGTGACATGCCACAGATATTTCTATGTAAGACGACGCAGCGACACCGCCGCCGCAACGTGTGCCCCCGCTCTGACTGATCTATCAACGCACAGCTCAAACTACTGGACGGATCAGGCTGAAAGGCATGCAGCTAGCTATTATGACGTAGGTATTAAAGGCAATAAAGGATTTTGGAAAATTCAACCCCTACGGGAGTAAAATAGGGGATTGGAATTCGTGCAGTCCACGGGGACGAGGTCACAAGCATAAGCTAGTTTAATTATAAGTTTACAATTTCTTCTTATGGTACTTCTTTTACCGTGGGTTGGCACTAATTGTGGCAACTTGAACATTTGATACTACAACTCTAAATAATGATAGGGTGCTTTAGTTTTTTAACCAATTGATTGGCGCAGGTTTTTCAGTCATGTCTTTCTCCGTCCTATGTTTTCTGCCCTGTAGGCTGTATTTTGCCCTGGTTATATACAGAGCGACAAAGCTATCTTGGCGCATGGCGAAAATCGGAACTAATGTTAGCGCACTTAATATAATAATTAATTATCTCTGACAGAAGTCACGTGATGTGTTGCATCACCATCTTGAATCGATTGGTATAAAAGCGAGTGTTTGATGATTCTTAAGGCAGTCTGTGTTCAACCACAGACTCATTCGACTATTAAATGCTTTTGTGTTAGGTCGCATTTCTGGTTAAGTGGTTTCAATAGCAATTGTGCCCTAATCAAGTTAATATTGCAGTAAGGTTATTATGAAAGGGAAAACTCTCGATAAGCCGCTGTGTTGTGTGTCGTGGTTAATATTTAACTTCACTTCTGGTATGTTTATACTAACCTTGCCGTCAAGTGTCCCCTTTGTTCTTGTTTGAATATTCTAAGCCTTTGTTCTCCAACAGCGCCCTTGTCAATGTCATTCAAGTGCCAAGAGAGCCTTGTCGCACTGTAATAATTGTAGAAGATCATACCAATGCCATACCAGTACATAGATTACGAAGTATAAGACACAGATACTCTAATTACCTCTTTGTGCCTAGAACAGGGGTTCCCAATTTTATTTGGCCATGGAACCCTAATTGATCATACTTTTTTTGGCGGAACCCTAGCTGGCTATTTTGATAATGATAAATAATAATTATTATAAGTATTGCATAACATTTACTGTGACAAAGAAATACTATGACGTTAATTACCTCCGTGGCGCAGTGCGTGCACTGTTGTATTAAAAGTTGGAGGTCCCGGTTCGATTTCCGGCTCGAGTCTGATCTGGTGGGAGGCTTCGGCCGCGGCTAGCTACCACCCTACCGGTAAGGACGTAACGCCAAGCGATTGAGCGTTCCCGGTAAGATGCCGTGTAGAAACCGATGAAGAGTATACCTACCGGGTAGCTTCCATCTTAGACTGCCGTGTAGGTCCATCTTAGACGGTGCGGCGCGCCGCGCGGTTATGAGTCTTTTCCACAAACGTTTTATTTAGGTAACTCTCGGACAGACCGTGGATCCCCTGTGACCCTTCCACGGAGCCCCAGGGTTCCGCGGACCACCAATTGGGAATCGCTGGCCTAGAAAACAATGAAATCAATTTAATTTTAATTTGTTGTATTGATGCTCCCAATAATATTATCAGGATGTTTGTTTCAGAACACCCAATCGGAGCGGATATTTGCTGGAGACTTCCGAATATACATTGGCGCGATGCCACAAGCTGATATTATATCGTGTAAATTGTATTTGCTATTGATTCTGCATGGACCAAATGAAATTGCTACTTCAAATATCTATATCTCCAGTATTGAGTCAGAACATATCCGATATCAATAGTAACTTTTGATCAAACGTGCACTGCTGCATCTGTGCAGTATCGGACCAACGTTAGGTCCAATGTTGGGCGAGGGTGGCCTCTGCTCATAGAAACAACTACCAAGTTTGATAGATACCTAACCCTTTTATTGTCCAGACTTCACACTGTTACAAAGTTACAGTTCTTGCAATTTACGAAGGCAAGTGAACTTTGCTTCTGGTTACGTCGTATACAAGGGCATTATGTAAGTGTGCGGGAATGTCGGACCAATCAGTCGCGAGCAAGCGCTCGCAAACGCACACATTTACTGTACCTTACTTATATACCGATACAACTAATAAGAGTCTCAATAGCTCAACCGGTATAGGAGTGGACTGAAAACCGAAAGGTCGACGGTTCAAACCCCACCCGTTGCACTATTGTCGTACCTACTCCTAGCACAAGCCTGACGCTTAATTGGAGAGGAAAGGGGAATATTTGTCATTTAACATGGCTAATATTCTTTATAAAAAAAAAAAAAAAACTTAACGCAAGCATAAGCCACTCGCCCTCATGAAATGCAAGAACTATAATAATTATAGATACCTACTTGGATTACACCACTCGCGGGACCCCAGTTATTTCCGAGCCGGAGTTTCTCTCCCTCAGTCTTTCTCTTAAAGCCTAGCCGGCGGACAGAAGCCAAGGTCCGTAGCTAGTTTTGGGATTTGTGTGGTGCTGCGTGGTGGTGGTGCGTATTGCTTGCCGAGTGGCTGCTTTTCCTGCATGGTTAGCAGTGGGAGGGCAGGCGGTGCATTTCGCATGCTGCATGTTGCATCATACACAGATTCGACCTGTTTCAGCGGATTACAGCAAATTAAGTTTTTGGTTCATTGTATATCATGGACTTCCGTAAAGTAACGCCTGCTTCTATACAAAATTTCAATATTAGTAAGTATGTCAAAGTGAATAAAGTTGAGTTTAAAGAGTTATTAAAAACAAACGCTGCGCCTCGACTCCACTTCACTCCGTACGTATGCGGCAAAACATACAGGCAGTGTAGTAACACCACTAAAAAAGAAGTTAAAAACATTTATTTGCATTTTAATGCCACGCGGGAAATGAAAGCAAATAAAATTACAACATGAAACGGCGAGTCGCCGGCCGCGACAAATTAATTTATGACCTTATTTTGAGCAATGTTTGCGTGCTTTGTTATAATGTAACTATTTTAATGTTTTATTTACCTACTATACACATGAAGATAGTTATTGTAAGTTGTAATTACTCTCATAATCACACTAATATTATAAAGGCCAAAGTCTGTGTGTATGTTTGTTACTTTTTCACGCAAAAACTACTGCATGAAATTGGCTGAAATTCGGAGAAATAAATACCCTGGATAAACACATGAGAAAATTAAAGTGTTTTAAACACGAGATTTTTAAAAAAGCTATATCCACGCGAACGAAGTCTAGTCTTTCAATAAAGTTAATTAATAAGAGTAAAATGTTGTTGTATTGTGTATACATCATGATAATATAAACAGACATAAAACAATCTCAAGTAATAATTAATTAATGATTGCGATACAGGCGACCTTTTCGATTCAAAACAGTCATTTTCAAGTTCGCCCTTGACTGCGATCTCACCTGGTGGTAAGTGATAATGCAGTCTAAGATTGAAACTGGCTAACTTGCAAGGAGGTTGGCAGTTTCATTAAACTCATACCCTTATCGGTTTCTAATCGGAACACAAAATCGCTTAGCGGCACGGCTTTGTCGGCTGAAGATCAGACCAGACTCTAGAGACAACATAGAAATTATGAATTCTGAAATTGCCCCTGTCGGGAATCGAAACCGAGACTTCCCACTTGTAAGATCACAATGTTCACCACTGCGCTAGGGAGGTTGTCAAATATGCATAACATTTTGTACCAGGCAAAATTTAAATTCCCAAATTGCCCCTGCCGGGACACGAAATCAGGACCTCTCACTTATAAAGGCCACAGCGCTCACTGCGCCAGCGAGGTCGTCAAATATATATATTTTTTACCAGGGAAAAGTTTGTAACGCATATAGATATAAAAAAAACTTAGTTAATATTCAGGTGGGTCGCGAGTCGCGTAACGCTTTGTGACCTTCCATAAAAAACCGGGCGTGGATTCCCTTTGTACGCGGGAATACATTTATACAACAATATCATATCTAATTCCCGCCGCCGTCCCCGTTCTGAAGCCGTTAACACGCGTAGGTGGTGTAGGCTTACGTATAAATAGCTATTATGTATGAGGTTATATCACTTTAGTGAACCCCATTAGTTGAATGGTCAAAGATCGTTAAAAATCTGAAAGTTTCTGGTGGTAAAAACCGGCCAAGTGCGAGTAAGATTCGCGCACCGAGGGTTCCGAACTACAGTCGTATTTTTTCGACATTTTACACGATAAATCAAAAACATTTAATTCATGAAAATAAATGAAAATCTCGACCTGTCACGTACTGTACATACAAAGCTCATGCAACTTTGAAACTACATCGTTGTCGCCGTCGTCGATACAAGGCAGGCTTTTCACACACCTGCCACTGGGGCAATCTAGGATTTTGACCCTAAATTGCCTTTTTGATTGTTATGTGAATAGGCAAGTAGGGGCGATTTCCTAGATTCTCCCTGCAGAAGCGTGACAGGAGCGCAAGACCTTAGATCGTCTCTGCCGCCCTGACACAAAATAAATATATAAATAAAAATATTTTTTATTCAATTAAACTTTTACAAGTATTTTTGAATCGTCAGCTGCATCTACCACTGGTTCGGAATGCCTTTCCTACCGAGAAGAACCAGCAAGAACCTCGTCGAGAAGCCAGCAAGAAACACGGTTGTGTGTGTAGCGTGATTGGGGCAATTTATTCTCAATCTTTTATTTTTCTTTAGGGTGCCATTCTGAACTCACGTGTGTTCCGCAGGACGTCCTCTCACACTGAACGGCAGGAATGTGTGTAGAGAAAAATTCTTGACTGCCCCTTTCGCCGTGTGACTTAGATTGCCCCTGCGGGTTGCGGCAGGTGTGTGGGTAGCGTGCTTTAACCGATAAATGTCCTCTGCTTAAAATAGGTCTTTTGCAGAGATTTCCACATACGCCTCGTTCTTGCGCCACGCCGCCTACATCCAGCAGCTCCTTATGACTCGTTTATAGACCAGCAGGGAGTAACCTCAGATTGGTGAGGCTGAACATAATAGGTATTATATTGGGCGCCAGATGGAGGCGCCAATTTTTTTTTATTGTTAGATTTTATATGACTTTTCACGCACCGTAACATGCACGTATTTAAAACAATTAAAGCCCGTGACTCGGTTAGGGCTGCGAATTGTTTTTTTGGCCACTAGTAGGTAAACCTTGTAACAGTTTATTCGCCGGCGCTTTTTGCAGAGTCGATGTATAACGTGAGTGTCATCGATTTTTGTTCTATTATTTCGTCACGTTTTGACATGAATGCAGTCGAGGTTGAGTACTTGCCTAACAACGAGATTGGCTGTGTTTAACTCATGATAAAAGGGTTCATCATCGTTATAAACATCATCAACAACATAGTCATCATTATCATACAATCACCGGCTCACTACTGAAACCCGTGTTCAGTAGTGAGCCGGCAATATATCTATATAATTATATATTCCCATCCGACCAGATCAAAGACAACATCATCCACCCATCGGCGGCGCACAACTCTAAACAATGAACATTGAACATGGATCTCCACTCAGTAATGAGAAGGGTTTGGCGATAGGCCACGCTGGCCAAGTGCGGATTTGGCAGATTTCGCACACTTTTGAGAACTTCTTGGAGACCTCTCAGGTATGCAGGTTTCCGTTCGATATTTTCCTTCAACAAGTAATATTTAATTGCTTAAAGCACACATAGCTCAAAAAAATTAGAGGTGCACGCCCGGGATTCAACCTCCGAACCTCCGGATAGGAGGCCGACTTCTAACTGCCAGGCTGTGACCTTTCTATAATATCACTATTTACTATTTATATAATTTTTTTTCTTTTTATCTATTCAAAATAAAAAAGTACAAGCCCCAAATAACGCCCAAGTTTTCGTATCGTTTTTTGTTATAAAAATTCTCATTCTACTAAACTATTAGCCGTGAAATAAATAAAATATGCTGGTTCGAAATATACTCATACACGTGTGGTTTAAGTACAATCACGCCCCAATCAGCGGTTAGCGGCGGCTGGTAAAATTGAAATTTTGACTAATATTTTCCGAAAACCAATTTGAACATGTCCACCGCAGTCCTCGTTAAAATATATTGGAAGATAGATAAATAAGCATTTTTTGTCGTATTTTATCTAAAAGGCTTATTGCAAAAAGCAATTTTGGTACAAAATGCTTTTAGAGATATTTCTATACTAATATTATAAAGAGGTAGGGAGTTTATGAGTTTGTATGTAGGAAAGTAATCTCCGGAAATAATGATCCTGATTCAGAAAATTCTTTCACTGATAATTAATATACTATTATCAGCTACGAGTGATTTAAGCAATAAATTATATAAGTCGCTATAAAGTATACGAAGTTGCGAGCAAAAAACTCGGGTGAAATTTCTGAACACCCTTTATTTGAGGGAGTTAACCTACGTTACAAAGAAAACGGAAAAAATATTTTATTCTATTATTATACTAATTTAAATTCAAAAAGTTATTTAAACTGTTTTGTAAAGGGAGGTTATCGAATATAGGTAGGTACAAATACTATTCCAAAAGAAGTTAGAACTGTTTACAAACTAATAAAGTAATTTTTGGTATGAGAACATTAATAAACGAAAAAACGAGGCATAATCTATACCAAAACAATATTAATTTATATTCCCTTTGGCCCTCTGAAATACCTCCCAACGGGTAGGATTTAAACATTTCAGCTTGACGAGCGCAGAGGTCCATGTAAAACAAACATGGCTTCTCGAAGTCGTCTACTAGTGTCAAGCACAGCAAAAGATAAAATGTCGCATTGATTGTGCTCGGGCTGGTGAAATATTGCTGATTTTGCTCTAACTTGTGAACTGAGTATGCACATATTTCACCCCCAAAGGGTATAAAAGCGTACCTAAGCTCTATTTTTTCATACAAAAACGAGTCACCTGAATATTAACAAAGTTTTATGTGTTTCCAACTTTTTGGGACAAAGCACCCGCAAGGTCCGCAAATAGGTACAGTTTAAAACTTTTGTTTACTGCTTTGTACGTGGTAATACTTAATATGTATTACTATCTTTTTTTATTTTTATTCAGATACAAGTTAGCCCGTGACTGCAACCTCACCTAGTGGTAAGTGATGATGCAGTCTAACATAGAAGCGGGCCAAGCGAACCCACGGGCGGTCTCTAGTAAGTAATATACTCGTAGATGGCGCAGTAAGCACTGTGGTCTTATTAGTGGGAGGTCCCAGTATCGATTCCTTGCAGGGGTTTGGAATTTTATAATTTTTAAATGCCTGGTCTGGTCTGGTGGGAGACTTCGGCTGTGGCTAGTTACCACCCTGCCTACTCGAAGGCCGTGCTGCCAAGCGATTTAGTGTTCCGGTATGATGCCGTGTAGAAACCAAAGAGGTGTGGGTTTAATAAAAACTGCCACACTCCTTCCAAGCTAGCCCGCTTTCATCTTAGACTTACCATCACTTACCACCAGGTGAGATTGACTAACTTGTATCTGAATAAAAAAAAAAATTAAAAAAGTATACCTCATTGGTATAGTGGTTAGGTTGTTGTTTAGCAGGGTTCGACGAAATTCTCAGTAACAGCCTGAACTTGATTGAAGATGGCGGTATTACACCTCCGTGCCTTAGAAAGCATGCGCCTGATCGCTCTCCGATCATGTCGGATTATCGTCCCAAGCCCAACACTAATTTTTAAAGCTCTCACTAATTTTGATAATAATCGTTAAGAGTAGTCGAGTCGTATGTTGAAGGAACCCATCACATTATTATTACAAGAAAACCCCTACCACTTCATCAGCAATGAGTAGGTACAGCGAGGTACAGAGAGAGAGTAAGTAATATTAATTATTAAAACAAAACAACAAAAGTTGTAAATAATAATTGCAGAACAAATAAAGGAAATAAATCCTTTAATCCCGCACTTGGTTTAATCTCCGAATTCAAATTACCATCCGACCCCAGTCACCTAATTCCGCCTTGCTCTGTCCTCTTCGTGTTATTTATGTCATCCAACGAGCTACAACCCTCCCAGCTGAACAATTTATCACAATAACTCACCAGATTACAACCCTAATTGCATGCACACAGAGACTGAAATGCTATCCTCTGTTTAAACTTTTTGAATGTTGCAGATTGTATATCTGCTTAGCATCTTAAATAAAATACTCCACGTTCTATGTAACTTCACTCAGCTTTCAAATGCAGCCATTATTTAACTAGCTTCACTTAACGAGATGTTCAGTTAAAGATTGTAATTTAGAATATAACGACGGTCGAATGAATTAATACCATAGTAGGCAAATAGTAATAGATACAACCTTACATAAAACATCTGTAAACACGAGTATATGACACACTTTGTAATGTGTGTGTGTGTGTGACGAGTACACTTTGTAATGAAAACTCAAAAACTCAAAAGCTCTAAGCTCTACCAAGCAGTTTCTATTTCGACTGAGAGAATAGAAACATAAGCATATTGGTAGATCAGAATCTCATGAAAAATACGGAAATGAAATTCCAAAGTTAGCAACACTGTACTCCGTGAATATCCTATGTACATAGTACTCTGTGGTGAATATTGTGGTGAATTATCATCTATAGTACGCGACAGGTCGAGATGGCCTGTAGGATGTGGGGGGGGGGGGGGGGGGGGGGGTTGTACTTCATTGTAAACCATAAAAAATATACTTAATGGACGGACATAAGGCATTTTATCGAAGTCACGAACTTTATCTATTCAGTACATAGACTCTCCTGGTTAAATTGAGCCACTACGGAATCAAAGACACTGCGCTTGGTCTCATTGCGTCTTATCTTGGTAATCGTATTCAAACAGTGTGTGTTAACGATGTAAAGTCATCCGGATCAGCCTCACTAATGGGTGTTCCTCAAGGCTCTATTCTAGGTCCTTTCATGTTCTTGGTATACATAAACGATTTACCATATTTTGTCCAAAATACTTGCGATATTGTACTATTTGCTGATGATACGTCTTTGATTTTTAAAGTTGATAGAAATAAAGACAATTTTGACGATGTAAGTAGTGCCATATCTCAGGTAACTCACTGGTTTACCGTAAATAATTTACTTTTAAATGCAAAAAAAACTAAGTGTGTTGAATTCGCACTGCCCAATACCAAGAACACAAGTAACATTAATTTAATGATAAATAACGATACATTGAAAATAGAAGAGACTACAACATTTTTGGGGATAACCTTAGATGCGAAGCTTCAATGGGGCACCCATATATCAACTCTTGCTAGCAAATTAAGCTCTGCCGCTTACGCTGTTAGAAAGATTCGGCAGTTAACTGACGTGGAAACCGCAAAGATAGTATATTTTGCTTACTTCCATAGTAGTATGTCTTATGGAATCTTAATATGGGGTAAAGCGGCAGATATTGGGAGAATTTTTGTATTACAAAAAAGGGCAATACGCGCAATTTATAACTTAAGACCACGTGATTCCCTTCGAGAGAAATTTAAGGAAATAGATGTCCTTACTGTAGCCTCTCAATATATTTATAATAACATAATTTTTGTAAGACAAAATATTCTTAGTTACAAGAAAATTGGTGATCTACACAATAGGCTAACTAGAAACAGAGACAAACTTGCAGCTCCTGCCTTCCGCCTCAGGAAAGTCCAAAAGTCATTTGTGGGTATGGGTATTACCTTTTATAATAAAATCCCGCAAACTATTTTGGACTTACCTTTGCACAAGTTTAAAAAATCTATTAAAAATATGCTCCTGAAAAAAAGCATATTACACAATTGAAGATTATCTAAATGATAAAAGAGCGTGGATTTGACCTGCAGCTCGTTCCAGCAACGCACAAGACTGCAAATACTATTTTATACATTGCATAATCTTGTACCTATATCAAATATTTGAAAAGAGCAACCGCCGAGTTTCTTGCTGGTTCTTCTCGGCAGGAAAGGCATTCCGAACCAGTGGTAGATGCATCCGACTATTCGTAAGCACTTGTAAAAGTTTATACGAATAAAAAACATTTTCATTTCATTTCATTTCATTCATTTCATTTCATAGCCTGCAAAATCAAGGAGTTCCCACAGGATTTTTATACATCAACTTGAACGAAGTAGAGGGCATTATTGAATTAGGTACCTACTTAATATCGATATAATATGCCAAAATATGTCATCGATAAACCAAAAGGCAAGAACCTTTGACAAATTTTCATAAACGAACTTTCATTAAACGAAGATTACTTACACAATCGGTTTTCTTTTAGAATTAATATTATACAGACAAAGCCAAGGAGTCGGGCATTATCTTAGCGATCAGTGCGAAGGAAGGTTCTCGAAACAATTTCGTTTAACAAGGTTTTTGAAGATTAACTATCGAGCAAGCTAGGGATGTTTATTTTAAATTGATTGTTTTATACAGAACTAGCTGCCCCGACGAACTTTTAAATTTTTCTCTCCGTAAGAACTATCGTCGTACTTCAAGGAATATTATAAAAAAGAATTAGCGAAATCGGTTCTGCTGTTCTCGAGATTTGCGATCAGCAACACATTCAGCGATTCATTTTTATGTATAGAGAAGATGAGTTTTGAAATGTTTTTAATATCCGGCTGAGTTTGTGGGCTCTTCTCAGACCTGGTCACGTTTCGCTGCCTTAATCCAGCTCCCTGCGACTCATTTGAGTCATTTGTTGCCGGCGAGGTCGCCAATCCAGCACATTGGAACTCCAGTGTCTATCGGTTTTTTGAAGTATGTGCTCTGCCCATTGGCACTTCAACTTGGCAGCCCGTTGAGCTATGCCAGTTACTCTGGTTCTTCTATGGATCTCCACATTTCTGATTCGATCACGTAGAGAGACTCCAAGTATAGCTCACTTCATCACCCGCTGTATGACTCTGAACTTTCTCATGAGGCCCATTGTGATACTGCAGAATATACGAAGTAGCATGGAGTGAAATTGTCAAAAGTCTGAGATAGAATAAGTTGCCAGTTCACGGTCGATATTAGACTAAGAGCCCATGAAGGCCAGACCTTCATTATTTTATAAGATCTGAAAGTTTCTTTCCGCATTGTCCCCAACACAGGAGGAGACTATGAAGTTTGGATCATGGTTTGGCAGATAACAGGTAACATAGCGTATTAAATCTTTCATCAAAGTTGTCAGTTTTTATATTTTCTTCGGAATAGTATTAGAAATCACGCCAAGGATTGCCAGACTTAGTCTATGGTTTCATGGCAACACCCAGTCAGACACCCTTAAACTATGCATAATGTCTTGGGTGTCTGGCAGGGGGTTGCCACGATATGCCTCACAGGCTCCAAGTCTATAAGTACCTATAGTCTAGCATCTTGGTTTGCTAAGCTCGAATCTCAAACAATACTATTGTCACCTCTACCCGTAGTAGGTACAAGATTTTACGTCTCACCAAACCAAACCAAATTCGAGAGTCGAAATACTTCCGCGTTACAGTAAACTGGATCTTAAATGCCTTGTTTTAAAGCTCAAGTTTGTCTACACTTCTACAGCCAGCGCTCCAAGCGGAAATATTTCGAAATTAAAATCAGTGGCATTGAATATTTGACTTCAATTCAAGGCTGTTTAGGTCCATTTTACTGTAACGCGGAAGTATTTCGACTCTCGAATTTGGTTTCGTTTGGTGAGACGTAAAATCTTGTACTACGGGTACTGTGCATTGCAATGTGCACCCAGCCGATTAGCGACGGAGGCTGCATTGTGTTTGTTGGTATTGTACAACGTCTCTTCTTTGTGGTAGGATTATATATTCTTGAGTCCTTGTGTCCTCCATACAATCTTGGAAAATCCGATATCGGCGTGCAGATTTTTAACCAACGCACGTTCTATTCTATTCGTACGATCGCTTTCAGTGTTGTATTCCTCATTGCTAAGAGTTGACTCTTTTCCTTTAATCACACAATCGTAGGAGAGTTTTCTTGGGATAAACTTACGATATACTTTAGCCATACCATCTAATCTGTAATATAAAAATGAATCACTAAATGTGTTGCTCATCGCAAATCTCGAGAACAGCTGAACCGATTTCGCTAATTCTTTTTTTTATAATATTCCTTGAAGTACGAGGATGGTTCTTACGGAGAGAAAAATTTAAAAAATTTGAATCGGCTGTTAGGCGGAACGAAGTTCGCCAGGGCAGCTAGTACTATATAAATCATGTAGGAGCAATTTAAAATCCAAACGCATGACGTAGTGCATAGAGTCGATATCTGGCGATGATTTGTGAAGGACTAAATATTTTAACTGACTATTTGGTACTTACAAAACTTGTTGGTAAAAAAGGTAAGAAGTCAGTTAAAAATAACTTTAAATTTTCGGAGTTAAGTATGTGCGTTTTAAGCAATCAAGGAAATATCACTTGCAATGTGTATGGTGCTAAATAACTGGGATAACAACGACAAATGTAAATATAGTTTTAAATTAACATAGTATGATTAATATTGTAGAATTATTGTTATTACTTATTGTTAGTTTATGATTCGGTGGCGTGACCCGGTTCAGGGTACCAGCTGAAAATCAGCGCTGTATGTTCTTGTGCAACAAGGCATACAGCACAATACTGAGCTAAGACACTTTTTTGGGTTGTGCCACACATGACAGTTTGTTCCGGCGCTTCTTTTGCTTGAAGCACGTTGGGCTTATGCTCAGGTGGACTAAGCGCCGGAACCAGCTCTTAGTTTTAAGATGTGATGTGTGGCACAGTTTGGTAAATAAACTTCTTTTCTTTCTTTCTTCAATGGACCTAGCTGATTTTGTCCTTGGATTTGGAACAAGAGTTCAATAATACGAAATACAATGCCATAATACGCCGAGCTTTATAGTAAATCTCTAGCGATGGGCATGATTGCTAATTTCAGATAATTTTCACTCGGTGAAATTATTGTTTTTCTTCACAGTGATTTCACAGGTTCAATTTTCGCACTTACAATCGTTTGTTATTAAATAATATGTGCGAAAATTAATTATTAATATGATCAAGATCAATAGATGTTTCGTAGGTTGCTTTTGACTGTAAGCGCGAAAATTCGCTTTTCGTGAAAAGTAGCAAACGATTGCTATTTGCTTGTTACATTATTCGAACTAGATGTTTCCCTTTCTAACACGCAGCGATGCGAGTGTTCTCGCTCGCGCGCTTTTTTGCTCGGGTCGATGACCGTGCGTTCCCGAAATTTAACAATAAAGCGGGATTAAATGTCATAATTTTCAAACTTTGTAACATTTTGTTGCGTGATTTTTCACAGGCTACTTATTTGTAAGGTAGCAAGTTTTACATAATGAAAAGGCTTTTCAAGTGATTTTTCACATGCTATCATTGAAATGGCCCATCTCTAGAAATCTCCATATTAGTCGGCAATTCCCATACACGACGTCGGCTATAGACTGTCGGGGAGTCTCACGCTTCAGAAGGCTTTCATAAAGAGCACGAGCTTTGTATGCGGTAAGCTAAATAGATTGCTACTACATAACATAAGCCTTTACTGAATGAAATGAAAGGTTTGTGGTTTATTAGAAAATAATATGATATGACAGGCATATTTTATCTTCTTCTAAATAAATAAAAGGAAAACGTGACTGACTGACTGATCTATCAACGCATAGCTCAAACTACTGGACGGATCGGGCTGAAATTTGGAAATGAAATATAGCGCTATAATGACGTAGGCATCCGCTAAGAAAGAATTTTTGAAAATTCAACCCCTAAGGGGGTGAAATAGAGGTTTGAATTTGTGTATTCCACGCGGACGAAGTCGCGAGCATAAGCTAGTATAAATAAACCGAATCCTCAACTAACCAAAAACAATAAACATTTCAATATTCCTACTGATAAAAACGCATGTCTTCACGCTATTTACCCACCATCAATACTAACGCCTACCAAAACTTAATGACACGTAACAGTGACACTCACTTATCACCCAAACAACTCGACTCCCCAAAATCTTATAAATAATAGATAAGGAGAAAAAACATCAAACTGATCCCTTGACGCCTCAAACCACACACAATTTTCAACCCTTACACACAGTATTTAAGATTCAATTCCCAGTGATGTGGAGCTGAAAGTTAAAGCAACTCGATAACGTAATAAGGATCGTATATTTACGGTAAACACACTTGAAAACACAAGTGTACGAAAGTCGACGAAGTTGGTCAACAGAGCAAGTTAAACTACTCTACAACACGGCTTGAAGTGAGGAAGTAAGAGAGGGTTGTTAAATTTCCTGTGGTTTCTATCCAGTGAGTAATATAGGTAGGTCTGTGCTTGATAAAAAACACCGGCCAAGTGCGAGGCAGGCTCGCGCAACGAGTGTTCCGTACTACAGTCGTATTTTCCCGACATTTTGCAGGATAATTCAAAAACTATGAAGCATAAAAATAAATAAAAACTGTTTTAGAATGCACAGGTAAAGAAAGACCTTTCATAATATGATACCCCAATTGATATAGTTATCTTACTTCGAAAATTGAAAATACTAAATTATTAGTTCATAACCACAATTTTTTTTGTGTGATGTAACCACAAATTCACGGTTTTCAGATTTTTCCTCTAATGTCTGCTATAAGACCTACCTACCTGCCAAATTTCATGATTCTAGGTCAACGGGAAGTACCCTGTAGGTTTCTTGACAGACAGACAGACATACAGACAGACAGACAACAAACTGATCCTATAATGGTTCCGTTTTTCCTTTTGAGGTACGGAACCCTAAATAAGGGTTCCGTTTTTCCTTTTGAGGTACGGAACCCTAAAAATTGGAATACCTATGAGTTAGTTAGTCTTAATTTATAAAAGGAAAAGGTGACTAACTGACAATTTGACTGATCTATCAACGCACAACTCAAACTACTGGATGGATTGGACTAAAGTTCGGCATGCAGATAGCTATTATGACTTAGGCATCCGCATTTAAGAAAAGATTTTTGAAAATTCAACCCCTAAGGTGGTGAAATAGGGGTTTGAAATTTGTGTAATCCACGCGGATGAAGTCGCGAGCATAAGCTGTCTCTTATAAACACATATTCAGGTCTGTATTTTGGGAATGAGTTCTTGTTTTTCTTTGCCCTTCCTTACGTTACGTACATACCACAAGATGTTTAATTTTTAAGGGAACTTTGCAAAAGAGAAAATTATGGTAAAACTCAACTAAATAATTATAAAACCACCAAGATAGCATATTTGGGGGACCCTCCCCTCACTCCCCCCCATTAAAAAACTTCCAGGCCAGAAATTACGATGAAATTGGTACGAGAAACTTCCTGGAACTAAACTTAGAACTGAGTCCTAAGTCCTCTTTTTAATTAACGAACAATCAAAATATGTGGGTAGGTATAATATAATTATTGGCGTAAAATAAATGTCAAGTATAGTGCTGATCGCACACTATGTTCCACTGGCCGCCCGTGCTGCACGCGTCATTTATTCCAAGATCCGCAAAATATCCGACCGCACTGCATGCGTTTGACGTCATCCGCAACTCTTGTGAGCGGTCGAAACGCTGCGGACCTAGTCTTTTGCAAATTAAACTGTAACACTAAATGAATACGTCTGTTTTTACAACAACGCGTAATGATGTTTCACTAGTAATCTGCACGGCATCAACTTATTAATGCACATCTGAATTCCGTGCATTTTACATTTGTCTGTGTTCCAATCTTAAGTTTTTGTGATTATTTTATTAGTTAGCACACTGACTAACTAATCTATCAACGCACAGCTCAAACTACGGGACGGATCGGGCTGAAATTTAGCGTTCATTAGGGCATGAGCTAGTTACTGATATTAAGAGAAGGGTACCTATGTAATAAGGTACTCCGAATGGAACGTAAATTTCAGTACTTATTGCCCTACATAGGCGTTTGTGGATAACCTGTACTAATGTGCGAATATTATATTTATTAGCTTAGTATGAGTGCGTAGGTGGCGTACGTAAATAGAAATTGTGAATACGAGAATTAATAAACCCAACACATTGTATGGCATAAGCTTTAAGTAAATATAAGCTTTCTTGGAGAGATCTTTAGTCTATTTTCGTGGTATGCTCGCCCACTCATTTGGCTGGCGTACAGCCAAAACCAAATGTATAACTTAAACAGTGTGGTTGTTACTTGATACGTGTCAAGTGATTAACAATGTTACATTATGACGCCCTGATAACATCATATGATAATACTATCAACTGATAGTATTATCATATTAATAATAATCACATAATAATAAGATTTGATAGCTAATCTCATCTTAGTAGATCTTACTAATATTTTAAGCCAAAGAGTGCTTGCTTGTTTATATTTCAATCGCGCCGTAAAACAGCATAGGAACTTTTGCATGGCCAAAGACCTGCTAGGCGATTCGCTAACTCAGTGTCTAACACTAAATGATAGCCAATGAGGTTGGTTGGTTCTCATTGCTGCTTCACTGGGTGATGTTAAAATATTTTCTCTTAGAAAACCTTCAACGGATTAAAGAATGAGCTCGGCGGCTATCATTCAGTGTTAGAAACTGAGTTAGCGAATCATCGCGCTGAAGGGCGAAACATGCTACTACTACTTTTTGAACTGCAAAATTAAAGTTCCATGGGAGTATTGAAAACCTAAATCCACGCTGATAAAGTCATGGGCATCAGCTCTCAGTATTATAAGCGGGAGGACTGGGGTTTGATTCCCAACAGGATCGAACCCAACAGGGTCCAAGTTCTGAATTGGTTTAGATTTGGTAGTGGGTAGTGATAGCGTTGACTTCAAGGCTCTCTGTTTGAATATTCTTACGCAAGATTTCTTTAAAATTCCAATGCAAAACTTAAAACATCATAAATGCATAGCCATTGTGTGTTTTATTCCGCAATATCGCTTTTATACAGCTTAAAACGCCGCTTTTGTTGCGCACCAGCGCCATCACAAGGCTTTTCTGTACTTTACAATAAGAATAAGATATGTTAGCGAAATACTGCTAGAAAAAAAGGTCTTTTTATTCGTCAAAAGAAATGTATTCTAGATAACACCTCCAATAAAATTTTACTTTTGTAATACATACCTACTTACTAAAAATAAAACTATACGCAACAAAGAAAAAATACTTTTCTGTTTCGAATAATACCCACCATAACAATGGTATGTACTATATTAGATTATTAAACTGTGACAGCCTAGTGGTTAGGACGTCCGCCTCCTAATCGGAGATCGGGGGTTCGGACGTCCGGGCGGACGTCCGAACCACTAGGTTATCACAGTTTTTCATTTAAACAGTGGTAGTAGGAAAACATTCGAATCCGCATGTAAACACATAATAACGATCTTTTGTATTTAAACCGTCATCATCATGATCAACCCATCACCGGCTCACTACAGAGCACGGGTCTCTTCTCAGGGTGAGAAGAGTTTGGACATAGTCCAGCTCGCTGGCCAAGTGCAGATTGGCAGACTTCACACACCTTAGAGAAATTTCTGGTTTTGAAAAAATTTGCAAGTTTCCTCACGATGTTTTTCTTCAGCGTTAAAGATAAGGGATATTTAGTTGCCATAACATGTAGATATATTGCTGCTTAAAACGCACATTACTCCGAATCCGAAAAGTTACGTGGTGGGTGTCCGGGATCGAACCCCCGATCTCCCGAATAGGAGGCGAACGTCTTAGACACTAGGTTGTAACGGCTTGTTCACGTGTAAATCTTCATGCTCTGAGTAAGTTAGGTCCAAGTTATACTGAGCCATGTCGAAGGCACGAAGTGCAATATCGGAACTCAAGTTTCAGTAAACACTCCAAGACAAGGGTAAGCGAAAGTCAACAAAGTTTCCCGACTACGACTTAGAGACTCGGGCAGTTTACCACTACACCAGGTTGGTAAGTAATTGGCCTTTCAGTCAAGAACTTAGACCTTAAGGGCGTCCTTGGCAAAAAAAAATCTAGGTTTAAGGAAGGTGTTGGTGTTTGCTGGCGCGCTCTTAAAAAAAGGTTTAGGTATGTCCAGCTGTGGACGTGACTTATTCCGCGTGGAATTAGATTTTGAAAAATGCTGTGGGAAATCTTTGATTTTCCGGTTTGAAAAGTATAGCCTATATCACTCTCCCGGTCTTCAACTATATCCATCTAAAAAATCAGGTCAATCCGTTGCCCCGTAGCTGATTGAAGGACAAACAAACAAACCAACAACCAAATACACTTTATAGTAGGTAGGTATAGTACGCGACAGGTTGAGATGGCAATCGGGGTACGAGGCGAGGGGACGCCCCGCACACCCGCACGTCACACGCACTCGCCACACCGTGTTAGCGTGGGGGCTGTGCGGGTGTGCGGGTGTGCGGGGCGTTCCCTCCTCGATTGCCTGTCGATAGGTAGTTAGATATGGGTAGTGACATAGTAAAGTATGATAATAATCGTGAATCGATTTTATAAGTAGTTAAAGCTCGATATATTACATTAATATTGCCGCATAAAAAGTTGTAACCATAAATTGCTGATACAACTCGCTGCGCCAATTTGGAACCGTTCCAGACTCAAGGTACTTCTAATTAATTTGTTAACGTTGTTACATATTACACTGTTAACTTAACTAGAGTGGTGCTTGTGACTTCGTATGAATAAAATAAATAAATACTGTTTTATTAAGCACCGCGACTTCAGCCGTGTGAATTTAAGTTTTTGGAAAATCCCGTATGCGCTCTTTATTTTTCCGGGCTAAAAGCCTTAGTATGCCCGTCTCTGGGATGCAAACTACTTCTGTACCAAAAATATTTAGTATTTTTAAATCCCATGGGACTCTTTAATTTTTCGGGACAAAGAGTCGCCTATGCCCTTCCCCAGAATGTAGCTATGCACCAAATTTCATAAAAATCGGTTAAACGGATGGATCGTGTAAAGCTAGCCGACTGATATACAGCCACATTTTCACATTTATAATGGATAGTAAAGTATAATAATAGGGAATCGATTTTATAAAGCTCGATATATTAGTTGTAGGTAAAGCTCGATATATAAACTTTTAACTCGACATTAAAATTGCCGCATAAAAAGTTGTAACCATAAATTTCTGATACAACTCGCTGCGCCACCGTTCCGTTTGGAACCGTTCCAGACTCAAGATACTTCTAATTAATTTGTTAACGTTGTTATGTATTACAGTGCTGTATAATGTACTAACTTAACTATTGTGCTGCTCGAGACTTCGTTTATAGAGAACTATGCCCGCGTGGATTTAGGTTTTTAAAAATCCCATTAGAACTATTATAAATAGTATCTGTCCCGGCTGTACTCATGTGTTTAGTCGAAGTTAGCCCGACTAGTTTTGAACCCATCCGGGGTCCTTAAACGCTAAAATACCCATGAGAACTCTTTGATTTTCCGGTATAAAAAGTAGCTCATGTCACTCTCCAAGTCATTTACTATACCCATGCGAAAAATCACGTCGATCCATTGTTCTGTTGGGACGTGATTGAAGGACAAACCTACAAACCAATAATCCAACAAAAGAACAAACAAACACACTTTGCATTAATTATAATATGGGTAGTGATAAATAAATACTGTTTTATTTAGGTAAAACAACACATACACAGCTATTACCTGCGGCTTCACTCACGCGGCTCAGGGGAAGTATAATAATTGAGGTTTTGTTACAATACTCTTGGATGCAATATTTGGTCTGTAATGGTTGGTTGATGATGCACGGCGACTATGTATGGGTGGATGGATATAGGTTTTTTTTAAATCCCGCGGGAATCCTTTGATTGTACGTGATAAAAACCGGACTAGTGCACCGAGGGTTCCGTACTAAAGTCGTATTTTTTCGACAAGATAATTCCTAAACTATTATGAATAAAATAATTAAGTACCTCCCTAATAATTAAGTACCTAGTAATTAAGTACCTAGTAATTAAGTACCTAGTAGTAAGAATTTAGAATGTATAAGTAAAGCTCTTTTATATGATATCCCACTTGGTATAGTAATCTTAATTCGAAAGTTGAAAATACTAATTATTTTTTCATGAACACATTTTAATTTTTTTGTGATGAAACCACAAATGCACGGTTTTCGGATTTGCCCTCTTACGTGTGCTATAAGACCTACCTACCTGCCAAATGCCATGATTCTAGGTCAAGGAAGTACCCTATAGGTTTCTTGATAGACAGACAGATAACGAAGTGATCCTATAAATAAGGGTTCCTTTTTTCCTATTGAGGTACGGAACCCTAACAAAGTGGTGATAGTATAGTGGTTAAGACGTCCGCCTCCTATTCGGGAGGTCGAGGGTTCGTTCCTGGGCACGCACCTCTAACTTTTCGGAGTCAAGTGCGTTTTAATTAATTAAATATCACTTGCTTTAACGGTGAAGGAAAACATCGTGAGGAAACCTGCATGCCTGAGAGTTCTCCATAATGTTCTCTCAAAGGTGTGCGAAGTCTACCAATCCGCACATGGCTAGCGTGGTAGACTATGTCCAAAACCATTCTCACTCTGAGAGGAGACCCGCGCTCTGTAGTGAGCCGGTGATGGGTTGATCATGATGATGATACAGGGTGTAACCCAGAACGCTAGCAAAAACGAAGTCAGGTGATAGTACTGATGATTACTGATATTATGATACCATAAGAAGTGATAAGAAAGACCGCAAAAAAATATCCTATATTTTGTAAAAGTTCACGATATATTATTGCAAACAAAACATCTGACTAACGCTAGAGGTGAACGAACGTGGGTAAGTAGGCCACTCGGAGTCAATGCTCCGTCGTAGGTGGGGCATTGACCCCAGTTTTGCACGTGATACATTGCGGGTTTGACAACTAGTAAATCACTAAAACTACAAAATGAGGCAAATGGTTGTTGGTATTAGATTGTGTTTAGATAGTATGACAATAACGCTAAGTTTTTGCTAGCGTTCTGGTTACATCCTATATACTTAAAGGGATAACCCTACTTGGTTAGCGCGATCTTATTACTTAATATACCAAATGTGAGGTCTTTGGGTGAAATAAACACCTTTAGTTTTATATATTATACGACAAGAATAATTCAAAAAACCAGTAACACTTGGCATAATAACGGTGTACAATTATTGTAACGATATTGTACCCCAAACATACAAATCTGTTCCGGCATTTAGAAGTTATGGTTGAATAAAAAAATCCTCATGATCATACATGATCCCTGGAAACATTATACTCCCTGTTTGGACATTCGAGTAAAAATTTAGGAGTGCAGCGCGCGCATATCCTATTTGGAACGTCTCTACCTGCGACGTAGATTTTTCATAGATAGATTTCATAACATACTAAGTATAATCTTCTATACATATAGGATAAAATTCAAAGTCCTGATTTTTTTTGTGTTGTTTCGGATTGACTATGCTGCGTAGGCCCTACTGGCCGCTACAGCGTCACCGGGGGGGTTGGCGAGCGCGAAGCTCCGCCTGGGGGTGTTTCCTTGTTTGCCTCCGTCAAAGTCCTGAGTGAATGACTGCCTTATATATTAACGCACAGCCTACCGCTGGTCCTAGAGACATGGGAGCAATTATGTTCTTTGTAAAGAGTAGGTATCCACTAAGAGAGGATTTTTGGAAAATCCACCCCTAACGGGGTAAAATTCCTCTCCCAAGGGGGTTAAATAGAGGATGAAAGTTCGTATGAAAGTCCGTCATTTTTCAAATTATTTCCATGAAAATTGATATTTTGGTTTTCGGTTACAAAAGAAAAAATACGTAGGTACCTATTTCAGGATTTTTGAAAATTCTACCCCCACACCGATTTTCTAAATTCCACCCGAGCGACGTCGGGGCGGGTCAGCTAGTCATAATATAAAGACAGATTAGAATCACGCTTGATTGGTTTTAGCAACAAAAAGATTTTCGATCACATTTTATTTCCACGTGTAAGCATTACACTAGCTTTCGGGCATTCATCAATACACCTTAGAGTAGACATGAGTAACATCCGACATCAATATATATTTGTAGGTGTATTGCACACCTACAAAAATAATCCTTTACTGAGACTGTGGGTCAATTTACACATACTTCGACGTTACTTCCATAACGTAGTTAGGCACTTAGGTACCACCAACATAAAAATACAACAGTAAAAGTTTGCGTTATTTTTGTAAAAACACATATTTTCGTCACTGTGGAAGTCATTACTTACATAAAAAACATTTGCATTTAAAATGAAAGATATTATTTACATTTATTGTTATGAATGCGGCGAACGTGCACATTCCTTTGGGTAGCCATGCGATAAGAATATCTTTATTTTTATTTTTTATTCATATACAAGTTACGCATCTTGCTGATGCTGCAGACGATAACCTTCTTAAATATATAAAACGAAAAAGTGATTGACTGATCTATCAACGCACAGCTCAAATTACTGGAAGGATCAGGCTGAAATTTGGCATGCAGATAGCTTCTATGACGTAGTCATGTGCTAAGAAAGGATTTTTGAAAATTCAACCCCTAAGGGGGTAAATTAGGGGTTCAAAATTTGTATTCAAATTCGAACGAAGTCGCGGGCATAAGCTAGTATTACATATTTTTGATCAAATGGTCTGTGACTCTGGCGAAGATAAACAAGGCGTATCACTTCTCCTCCACAAGAGGAAGGGCAACGTTGCTCTTCGCATCCCAGGGATCAGTGATAAAGCCATAATCATCTGAATATTTCATGGACTTTCGACTTTCGATATTCGCTAGACCATGAAAGATCTTGTAACAATAGGAAGGCCCTTCAAGTAATTCTTCCTTTGATTGTTGAGAATCCGAGATAATCTTACGAAACACTGGGCCTTTTATATCAAAGATTGTATTATGGGCCTTATCACACTAACGTTTTTGACTGTGTGCACTGAGTAAACTTGCTAAATTCTGCGACGTGGACCACGGTGTACGCTTTGTTTATGTGACCCAAGAAATATATCTACAATGGTGCACCATTTTACAGCAGTTACCTCTTATGTGAGAGAGAGATAAATGACAAGACTTTAAGGGATAGAAAGAGATGCGTTTGTTTAATTTTAGGCTGCAGTACTGTGCGAGCTGAATTGCACTTTATTACTGCGTAACTTGTCATTTAAATATCTGTACTTGTTAAGTCATCATAGTCATCATGATCAAATCATCGCCGGCACTCTTTTACTCAGAGCACCAGCCTCCTCTCAGTATGAGAAAAGTTTAGACCATAGTCTGCCTCACTGACCCAGTATGGATTGGCAGGAGGATCAAGTACTCTGTGGTAATGGACTAAAAACCCGTGAGGGCCAGACCTTCGTTATTTTATAAAAGCTGAAAGTTTCTCTGCGCATGCCCCCAACACAGGGAGTAACGATAGCGACTATAAAGTTTCGTCTTCGAACTAAATTTGGGAAGTAATCTGTATAATATATAAATTCAAATTCCTGACTGACTGACTGTGTATATATATATATATATATATATATATATATATAAAATAAAAAATAAAAAATATATAAAATTGATATATATATATATCAACGCACAGGCTAAACAACTGGTCTTAGAAACATGAAGTTTGTAGGGTGTGTTCTTTGTAAAGAGTAAATATCCACTAAGAAAGGATTTTTCTAAATTCCACCCCTAAGTGGGTTAAATGGGGATTAGAAGTTTGTATGAAAGTCCGTCATTTTTAAAGTTACAACGTTGAAAATTGGTATTTAGGCTTTTGGGAATAAAAAATAAGCATTTCACCATTTTTGAAAATTCTAGCCATAAGGCGGTTAAACAGGGGATGAACATTTATATTACAGTCCTTAATTTTTCAAGTTATTTTCATGAAAATTGGTATTTGGCTTTTCGGTTACAAAATGAAGAAAACCATGTTTCAGGATATTTCGAAAATTCTACTCGCACGCCGATTTTTTAAATCCCACCTGAGTGAAGCCGGGGCGGGTCTGCTAGTTTTATATACCTTTATAACCTGTTATCTGCCAAAGCAACGATGATCCAAACTTCACAGTCGCTGATCGTTTCAACCGACGACCGCACACATATTATTATGAAGGTCTGGCCCTTACGGGCTCTTCCTGAATCACATTCACCAATGGTCTCGTTGGGATCACGCTCGCAAAACGCCAGTGCGACAAGGCCCTCCATCTTGTGAAATAGATGAGCGGTGATTTGGCAGAATATACGTTTCGGGTAAAGGGAGCTTTGTGTTTCATCATGATCCGATAGTTATATAACTCTCGTTCTTTGTAGCTTTGATGCTATCATTTCATTTACGAAACTATTTGGAAGTAATCCGCTCCATCGACATCCAACCAAGCTCAATCATTATCATCATCATCATCATCATCATCATCATCATGATCAACCTGTCGCCGGCTCACTACAGAACACTATGAGAGTAAGTAAATTGAGAGTGCTAAGTGTTTGTGGTTTTGCGCACACACTTGTGCATCACCAATAATGCTCAAACTCTCAAACTACTCTCAAGCTCAAACTACTGGACGGATCAGGCTGAAATTTGGCATGCAGATAGCTATTATGTCGTAGACATTCGCTATGAAAGGATTTTTGAAAATTCAACCCCTAAAGGGGTAAATTTAGAGGTTCAAAATTTGTGTAGTCCACGCGAATGAAGTTGCGGGCATCAACTAGTTAAAATTAAATTAAACTAATTAATAAAAGTCCACGCAAAATTACGGGCAGCTAATAAAATCAGTAATGGTACATTACTGCACGAGACCGGGAAGTATGCGTTTTCTGGTCGAGTGTGAGTTAGACGGCCGAGCCTTGGCGAGGACGTCTATAACACGAGGCCAGAAAGGCCCTCCCGGTCGAGGCATGTATAGTGCTTTTCTAAAAAATATTTTCGTGAGTATTGTTTAGCCAATAAAACGTTCAACTAAGTATGAACATTCGCGTACAATTTGCTCTATTGAATAAACGTTTATCGGCAAACTGAAGCCTCATAGCCAAAGGTTGTTTACTGTTGCACGATGTCTTTTTCCGCTTCGACGCGTCGCCTACTTCATATTTATTATACGGTACGCTGGATAACCTATAAAGAACCTTTAATAGACAATAGACTTACATAACACTGTTTGTTCTTATACCTACTGGTTAGGTTATGTGTGAAATAGACAATATGCTATTCATCATATTCATTGACTTATATATTACTTCGTATGGACAGGGCTATTGTACAAACAAAATGGTACCGACTCAGTGGTGCTTTAGCACCAAAGCAACCTCAGTGACGTCTGGATTTCAAACGGGTCGTTCATTAGTATCTAAGAGGTGGCGCTGATTTATATGGTTCCAAAACCGTGAATAATTTTGTTCGCTTGACAAGATATCTTGTCATTTATATCGATGATGCTATTGCTTTTTGGCGTCCTTTATAGAGTATAGTAGTGACTGTTGTAGATATTTAAGGGCTTCAGGTTCGATTCCAGGCAAGGACAATTTTGGAATTTATAAAATTCTACCTGGACTCAATTCTGGTGGGAGGCTTTGACATTACGTTGCTAGGTATAATTGCCTTGTAATTGTTTAAAATAACGATAATTCAATTTTTTTAAATTTCTAGTCCCATAAACTACCGCTATACAAAAAATCACATCATTTTATTACTACAGTCCGAGACCCTATTTGGTTAACGAAAACAAAATGTAAGTACTTAACTAAATTCCTAGAAATAGATTACTTAAATTTGATTAACAACAAAACCAGAAATATTTGTTTACGAAATTTTGATTTGTTTTAAAATTAAATTAAGTATGGTCCATTTTGTATGGTAACATCCTAATCAAACAAACATCCGTAACATTATTGGTAAAGTTAAATCGAACACTCACTAGTTTGATAAAGGATAACTCAAAAAATTACCGCCGGTATAACAATGGAAAAGTTTTTATTAACTTTCAGGATTGTGGCTGAGGTGAAAACTAATTAGGTATACATATAGAGGTGAAAACTAATTAGGTATAAATAAAAAAACAGTACCAATAGTACCATGACTGACTGTCAGACATCGCATAGCCTAAACAGCTGGATCAAGATTTTTGAAAACCTGGACGAAATTGAGTACTTATCCTAGGAAAAATTTAAGAAAGGTTTTTGAGAAGTTTAAAAAAAACTAATTCGCAGGAAACGGCTAGTTAGAGTTACAGGATATTTTATTCTAAGGAACAATGGCGTCATTTTCCGGAAAGAAAAATTAAATAAACAGTAAATGCAACCATTCACTGTTTATTTTATTTTTCTTCACGCACCTGCAGTTTCAGTTTAAAAATAAATAAAAAAATATTCCTATAATATTATTCGCAAAGCGCTTTGGCCGATCACAGTGTACTAGACTCTTTAAACATTGTTCTTTGTGTAACTGTTTTAATAAGCTTACCTAAACTAAACTTAGCACACCGAAGATATTGTTTGTAAGCTCTAGTCGAACTTTTTTCCATACTCATTATTATAGACGAAAAAAGGTTCTCGGACAAAAGGCCCTTTTGTGATATAAATCGTTAACCTTTCTTTTTAGTACGACGTCTGCGCCAACTGTTATATGAAAATTAGGTTTCTTATTATAAGGCAAAATGCTAATGCGCGTGGCCGCCATTTTAGTGACGTAAGCACTAGACTGAAGTTTCGAGCTGATGGTATATTTTTATTTCGGCTGGCGTCAAAATGACGTTATTTCGATGTTAATGAGACATGGTTCCAGCGCAATAGCACTTTGCGGGACTTATATCAGTGCTTTGAAAAAGTGACATTTTCTAGGATTTAGAAGTTTTATTTATAAATTTTTTATGTTTTTTTTTTACCTACACTTTCTAGGAAATTTCTAAACAATTTTGAATACCTTACATATCAAAAATCGCGGAACCGGCAGGATTCGAACCTGCGTCTCCTGGACAAAAAAGCCTCAAAAAAGTCTGGTTTAAAGAGCTGCATTGTAATATGGGCCTTTCGATAACTGCAGTGTCGCTATTGAACATACAATTACTGGCAGGAAGCGAACCGTGGGTTAGCGGTCAGAGTGTCGGGCACGATCCCAGAAGACGCAGGTTCGAATCCTGCCAGTTCCGTAATTTTTGACATGTATTAAAAAATATCTAGATTTTTTTTGGAAGAAAGTATACATTGTTCTTAAAACTAGGTAGTATTGCCAAGTAAAATTTTGGACATAAGTACCATATCACGGATTCTGGTGAACCAATTATTATCAGTGCAGGTGAAGTACTAAGTTCTGGATACAACATACCTAAATAAAACACAGTGTCTTTGAACGCTAGATATTTTACAGTACATTTAGCAGTGCAGTTTGCAGTGTGGGTGTCGTTACGGAAGCTAGTTTCATACTAACACGGAGATAGCGTTCCCGTAATCCGCACTGTTTGTCTTTTCATCAACTTCCTAGAACGAGCTAACATATTGTAGAGTCAATTTTCACCAAGCAAACTTAGTATGTAGCAAGTATGCCTTTCTCTATGTGTCTGCAAAAGTAGTTTTAGAAAATTATATAAGGTTGATAAAATTGTTGTTAAACTACTTTTTGCACTCAGTTTTATCGTAATATTTTGGGTCAATCCAGAAAATTTTCGGATTTTGGTGGCCCAATTTTTATCTATGTTGGTGAAGTATAAATAATTATTATATTCTGGATGTGTTCAAATTTGAGATTGTATTTCATGTAGGTGCGTTATATATCCAGAAATGTCATCGTTATATTCCCAAGTAAAATTTGGGTCATAGCCATATTATCTCGGATTCTAGTGGACCAAATTGTAACTATATCGGTGCGGTATTAAGTTCTGGGTTGACCTGAAAGTAATCTAGTCTCCTTGATACCTAAATATTTTGTAGACTAGTTAGCAGTGTATTTTTCTTTGCAATTTGCAGTACAGTTTGCTAAGTGGGTGTCGTTACGGAAGCCGTTCACGCTAACTTGGACGTAAACAGATAACGTCCCCGTAATCTGTTTGTCTTTTCATCAAGTTTCTAGGAACTGAGTTAGTAAATATAGAGAGTAAATCGCCAAGCATACGAGCTGTTTGCGACAGCCGACAGGCAAAAGTGGTTTGATTCATGTGTAGATCTTCCAAATTATGAAGTTTTGGTAAAGGGATATCTATTTTTATTACAAGATAATTTATTATTCACCAGCTGATGCCCGCGACTTCGTTCGCGTGGAATTAGGTTTTTTAAAAACCCCGTGGGAAATCTTTGATTTTCCGGGATAAAAAGTAGCAGTAGTAAAATGTCACTGTCCAGGTCTTTATCTATACACATTCAAAAAATCGCGTCAATCCGTTGCAACGTTGCGACGTGATTGAAGGACAAACCAACAAACGAACAAACAAAGACACTTTCGCATTTATAATAACTGAAATAACGATACCGATGAAAAAAATTGTAGGTACATAATAAATTTATTCTGATAAAATTTATCATGAAGATTTATAGTAATGAAAACACACTAATCAATCCGGGTTTATAAAATAATACGAAAACCCTGCAAGTGCTAAGATAATTTTGTGATCAAAACTTTGTAAGCAAATCAAAGAACTAACCAATTACATATCGTTGTTGTATTTTATTGTATTGTGCTTTATGATGATTACATGATTCATGGCAAAGGAAACACGAGTCCCAGATCGGTACTAATCTGTTTTATCGATCCCCAAATAAATTGCCCTAGTCGACTTCGGGGATTCTTCCACCATCTTCCCTAACAGCTTTTCTGTGATTAACGTCAGTATCCTTAAATCTTAGAGATTTACCAAAAATTTAGATCGGCTATTAGGCCACTTCACTATATAATAATAGCCAATAAGCCGTCTGGTTTTTTTTGCAAAAGCTAACATTCAGAGTGCTGGATGGTTTTAGAATTAATACTGGGAAGGAAGTTAGTACAATAAGTTTAGTTGTAAATCGCGGCAGTATTTTTATACCAAAGTAATTTGTAATACCACAGGAAGTCATTGGATACTAGCAGCACAAGTACAGGTTGGCAATTTTTAATCTGCTAGAGACCTAAATTGAACGTCCATCAGTTGAGATAAAGACGACGATGATATTGAGTAGTCAAGTCATTTACCAACTATTATAATAAATGATATGTTTTTAACACATATTAAACTAGAGCACAATGTGGATTTTGCGACTGTTCTATCCTACATTTGCTAAGTAATCTCCAGTATTATATTAACACCACGGTAATATAGTTTTGAGAGGCATCATTAGCTGTTTATTTATTAAGCGCGAAAATGAGCCAAAAGGCTCCTTTTTAACTTTTTCCTTTTTTGCTCGTCTGTCACTGAAAAGAGTTGTATATCATTGTCCAATACAAACACAATGTCTATTTATCACATACATTTATTGTTACAATAAATCAGAAGTACAATTAATTATGGACACTCGAAATACCCGTCGTCACTTAAGAGTCCTTATGAATTGTTGAGACTTTGATTAATTACATGTATTCGAAGCAGAGCCCATTTACTTTGTGGCTTTGTTAGGATTTTTATTCTTCGGAGGGTTTTATTCTTTCCCTTTCCATTTTAAAAAGTAAATTTTCAAGGATCGCTGGAAGTAATGGTAGCTTTAGTAATGTCTACCAATCTGAAGGAGATTTTAGCGTTTAAACTATCGTGAGTGATATCTGCCTAGTGGTTAGGAAGTTTGCCTCCTAATCGGAGGTCGGGGGCTCGAGTCCGGGCACGCACCTCTAACTTTCCGGAGTTATGTGTGTTTTATGTAATTAAACATCGTGAGGAAACCTGCATGCCTCTGAGAGTTCTTGGAGAGCGGTTAGGCGGGCACGTTGCCCTCGCCCGCCGCTAGCCGCAGCTACGGCACCGTCTAGACTATAGGAAGCTTTAGTTTTGACTAGCTTATGCTCGCGACTTCGTCCGCGTGGACTACAAAAATTTCAAACCTCTCTTTCACCCCCTTAGGGGTTAAATTTTCAAAAATCCTTTCTTAGCGGATGCCTACATCATACCATCTATCTGCATGTCAAATTTCAGCCCGATCCGTCCTGTGGCCCTACCGCGGTTGTTTGACAGCTACAATGTCACGATCGCAATCATCTCTGATTGGTTAATGCTCGCTCACTATTGGCCACAATGCATTGTTGCAAGAAGAATCGCACAAATTAAGCCAATCAGAACAATATTGAGATTGTAATAATGATTGATGCAGGTTTTAGACAATCGCCCTACTGTAGTTTGAGCTGTGCGTTGATAGGTCAGTCAGTCAGTCAGTCAGTCAGTCACCTTTTCCTTTTATATATTTAGATTTGATATTGTAATTTATTAATAGATTTGAAAATTAAGGCGGAGGAATGATGTATAAGAAGCATAACTTACTATCAATGTACTACGATACCAGAGCTCGAGTGCAACGAATGAACTAAGTACCAAGTAATAAACGGGTGTTTGCATAGACAGGTCTTTTAAATTACTCTTCAAATACCCAACCGTTAACACTTTAGTACGAGATTTTATGTCTAACCAACATTGATAGTATTCGAGTGTCGAAAACCTTCCGCATTACAGTAAACTGCATCTTAACTGCCTTATTTTAAAGCTCAAGTTTGTCTACACATCTACAGCTAGTGCACCAAGCAAAAATGTTGTGAAATTAAAATCAGTGGCATTGAATAATGACTTCAATTTAAGGCTGTTTAGGTCCATTTTACTTTGATGGTATTGTGTTTCGACTCGAATTCTAGCAACGTTTGGTGAGACGTAAAATCTATAATAAGCGTACAGAAGTTTTTATAGAATTTCCAGTATACGTAGTGTGTTCTGTGTAGTTGCCTCGCGTATACACACTGCTAGTTTAGCGCTGGCATGAAGATAGCTTTCCTGTTACCCGCCATGTTTATCTTTTAACCAACTTCCTGGAATACGAAGTAAATACTAGAGGTGGGCATTATTGCTACTTTCAAATCATTTTCATTTGGTGAAATTTCTTTTTCACAGGTGATTTTTCAAGTAATTTTTTGGAGTCGACCCGAGGCGCGTTGAATCATGCAGAGTACGGTATTTGACAACTAGTCAAATCACTGAATTTTTATCAAACTTCAAAACGCTCGCTTAGTATGCGAGATTCTATGAAATTCTGGAAAGTGATGTCACATCGTAATGACGTACTTTTTTTTAGTTAATCGATAATTTAAAATGCCTATGGACGTGGATTTATAGTACATATTTTGGAAGATTCAATAATCGCGGCGCGGCGGCGCGGCGCACCGCTGATCGATGCAGTTCTATAGTACGTGACAGGTCGAGATGGCAGTCTGGGTGGGAACGTCCCGCACTGGTGTGCACAGTCCCCACGCTAATCCGCTGCGGGCGAGCGCAGGTGCTGTGTGGGTATGCGAGGCGTCCCCCCGTCTCATACCCCGATTGCCATCTCAACCGGTCGCATTTAGATATCTGATAGGTGACTAATTATTGCGATTTGATTCGACGCCAGCCTTAACAATTGTTTCCTAAATTAATTTAGCTAAGAATTATGATCAAGATATCAATCAAAAGTGCTGATATTTCACAGGTGGTTTTTTTATGGAAAGTGAATTTTCTCACTTAGAATCGTTTACTTCATAATTTAACTAGATGTATTTTCGCTTTCTGCAGTGATGCGAGTATTCTCGCTCGCACACCCTTTAGCTCGTTAGTTTTTAACGTTAATGACCAAGCGCGCGCGGATTGAAGAAAATAAAATGGTAATAAAGTATAATTATTTTCAAACTTTGTGAGATTTTGCTTACTTAGTAATTTTTCACAGTAGCGAGTGCTAAATATATAAGGTTTTTCAGATGATTTTTCACACGCTACTGACTTTCAAATGGTAGGTATATCTCTAGTAAACATACAGAGGAAGTTTGCCTATGTTGTTTCTTTGGCATTTGCTGTGTACGTAAAAATGTGTGAAAATTGTTCTAATAATAGAGTTTTTCAAATTCACAAACTATGCATTCTAAAACAGATTTTTATTTATTTTTATGCATCATAGTTTTTGAATTAGGTATCATGCAAAATGTTGAAAAAATACGACTGTAGTACGGAACCCTCGGTGCGTGAGCCTGACTCGCACTTGGCCGGTTTTTATTTCGGTTTGCATCTCAGTAGTTTTTGTATCACGGAACATTGACTGTGCAAGAAAAACTTGCACTTTTTCAGTTTATAAAATAAAATGAAAGCGAGATAATTGAGACAAAAGATTACCTGCACAGATCTTAATATATCTCTGTTTCAGTAATTAAAATAAATTACGGACTTTTGTCAGAATTGAATGATTAATTAAGAAGGTTTTGTTTCGCAGGGGCTTAAAAATGAAGGAGTTGAAGGTAGCGAAAATGACACCCTATTAAATGTAGACGGCTTATCCCTATTGAATGACGAGCCCTTAGAGCCGACGCTTACAGACGAAGTTAAGTGGAACCAACACTTTTTAGGGTTCCGCACCTCAAAAGGAAAATAGGAACGCTTATAGGATCACTTTGTTGTCTGTCTGTCCGTCTGTCTGTCAAGAAAACCTATAGGGTATATCCCGTTGACCTAGAATCATGAAATTTTGTAGGCAGGTAGGTCTTATAGCACAAGTAAAGGAATAAACCCGAAAATCGTGAATTTGTGGTTATATCACAATAAAAAATGTGGTCATGAAAAAATATTTGAAAATATAAAAAATGAGAAAATAAGTTTTTTTTATGAATTTTTTAATTTGCAATCAACAGCGATACATAGAATATAATTTTACATAATAACAGACTGAAAATAAGGCCAAATAAGATTACAATTTTTTACAGATTACTTTTTTCTATTTTCAAAGTAAGATAACTGTTCCAAGTGGAGTAGCATATAATATAGCTTAACCTGTACATTCTAAAACAGATTTTTATTTAGTTTCATGTTTTTTTGATTTATCGTGCAAAATGTCAAAAATAGGACCGTAGTACGGAAACGTCGGTGCGCGAGATTGACTCGCACTTGGCCGGTTATTTCATAACAATTGCAATGTTGGATATAATTAGGCGTTCAGCACTTTGCGGAAGTGGATACCTATCACTGGGCCACTATTGAGCACGGATCTCTTATTAGAATGCAAAGAGTTTAGGCCATAGTCCGCCAAATTAGCGGACTTCACACACCTTTGGGAACATTATGAAGAATTCTCATACGAGCAGGTTTTCTGACGATATTTTCCTTCACCGTTTATGCAAGTGATATTTAATTACTTAAAACGTTAATTCCGAAAAAAAAATAGAGGCGGGTCGTCTCCAAACCTCACACTCGATTGCCGTCTCAACCTTTCGCGTACTATACTGTAGTATTTTTTTTTGAAAATTGCGATACCCGATGCAAAGCCGGAGTTAGTCAACTCCATAATTTTAGCTGTAATTTTAGAAAGACAAAGTCTATTTCTTTCAGTAAGTATATCGGAACAATAGAGAAAGGCACAATTAAATGCAAAATAATAAAATAACTAACAATGGAGTTAAAGAGTGTCCCACATTTTCTATAAAAGAAATATTGCGAGCCTACGCCTTTCATCTCTCACTGCTGCGCCAAGGCCGCGGGCCTGTCTAGAAAACTGATATTAATGTATCACAAAGATAACAATAGCGTATGGAATTACTAAAAAAATCTCTTTGGCAACGCAGGCTTTGTAACTTAAGTTTGTACTCATGAAATCAGTTTTACTTTGGTTTTAGGTATTTTACTATGGACTAATCACGAAATCTCAGGAACTATAAAGCCTACAAACTTGGAATTTGGAAGGTAGGTTCCTTCTAGGATGTAGGTGTCATTTAAGAAACGGTTTTGAGAACATCCCCCCTAAGGGGGTGAAATGGGCAGTGGAAGGTTGTATGAAAGCCCTATGTTTTTGAAGTTAGAGTCGTGAAAATCGACATTTAGGTTAATAGGTTTAAATAATAAAAATCTGTATAAGTCATTTTGGAAAATTCTCCCCTTAAGGGTGGTAAAATAGGGGGGAAAAGTTTTTATAGAAAAGTTTTAAATATTGTTATTTTAACTTGAAATTTGAAACGTAGGTTCTTTCTAGGGAATTGGTATCAGGCAATAAAGGATCTAACTAAATTGCTCCCCTAAGGGGGTGAAAGGGGGGTCGAAGGTTGTATAAAAGTCCTATATTTTTGAAGTTAGAGACGTGAAAATCGACATTTAGGTTATTAGCTTTAAATTATAAAAATTTGTATAAGTCAATTTGGGAAATTTCCCCCTTAAGGGTGGCAAAATAGGGGGGAAATGTTTTTATAGAAAAGTTATTTTTACTTGAAATTTGAAACGTAGGTTCTTTCTAAGGGGTAGTTATCAGATAAGAAAGGATCTAACTAAATTCTCCCCCTAAGGGGGTGAAATGGCAGTTGAAAGGTTATATGAAAATCTTATGTTTTTGATGTTAGAGATATGAAAATTAGCATTTAGGTATTCTGGGTTCCGAGCCTTAAGGTGAAACTGAGTGAGTAGGTAAGTGAGGCCTTTTGCAGCGGGAAAATTTCAGATCTCATGAAAAACCAGAAATTTTACGCGGACGAAGTTGCGGGCAACTGCTAGTATAGTAATATAGAAGTCTATACGTGTACCTAATTGTATGAGTATGTGTGAGTACTACGTACTTACCAAGGTACAACTACAACTACAAGTACTTATCCCGAAGGTGGACATAGGCTACTTTTTATCTCGGAAAATAAAAGAGTAGGCACAGAATTAAAAAAAAAATCAATCCAAGTGGACGATATAAATACTAAGGGCTTTTCAATCAAACTTTAACTGACGAATAGTTCTGACGTATTGACAGAGTTCCTATACAAAAACTGTGAAAACCTCAGATTAAAGTAATTTGATGATCGAAAAATCTGCCCAAGTAGTTATAATATGTCAGATATTAGGACGCCAAGAATATTTGATAATAGTTGGAAAACTCTCGAACTAAAAATATCCACAAGAACCGTGAAATTTTTGATCTTTCGATTGCTGGGCACGGACACATAGTATCCGTTAACCCAGATAGGAGTTCCGGGTATGTCCGTTTCACAGATCACATCCCTAATTGGGCTTTCACATAGCACTGTGATCGAGCACTAAGTCGCTTGCCGGTACTTGGCTGGTAAACGTTAACAAGCTATTGGAAAAGCTACCAGAGGTTTACGCTAATTTAAAAGAACATAGCACATTTAGAATAACATTTGTTAGGCTTTTACGGATGTTGCGCTGTAATTACGGTTTTCATCGCGCATGCCACGTCCACATCTAGGTATAGTAGGTAGGTATTAACAAATATTTTCATAATATACCTACCTACTACATTAAGTCAATCCTAAAACAGTTGTAGTTAGTTATGCGGATTAAATTAAAAAAAACTAAATATTTCAGATTTTTTGCTTTGTAAACTGGAGATAAAGTGATAATCTGATGACTTAGATTAGATGACTGAAATAAATTATGGTCTTTGTAGTGCAATAGTTAGGTATCCCCTCTGTATTGACATGTAAAAATTTAAATGACTGTTATTATTTCTATTTATTTTTTCTCTTGTTTTTGTATGACTTAATTAATTTACTTTCTGAATATTATATAATTTTAAAGATTTTGTAATTTATATGTACTTACATGTTTTTAAAAATTTAACTGTAATGTAATATTTAAATATTCATACACCAATATTCTAAGGTAGAATGCATAAGGCTCGCCAACTAATTTTATAACCATGTTATGTCACCTGCATTCTTATGAATAAATTTATTATTTATTTATTTATTTATTTATTTAATGAGTTTTTAAGTACCTAGGCAGTGTTCTTTCTAGCGATAGTGTCATACTCACTCGAGGGTCCTCCCCAGATAGAAAAAAATTTTGAAACATACAAGGTCATCGAAATTAGGTATCTACCTATAGCTAGCTCTACACAGAACATTGAAATTAAATTCTAAAAAAACATTTTCCCATCTAAAAGTCGCATCGTCAGCAGTCGCAGATAATCCGGCTTAAAATTTTGTTTATCTTTTTCATGCACCAGGCTTTCCAACTCGGTGTGGGCTGTGGCGTTGAAACATCAAAGCCAAACAGACCTAGTACATAAAGGCCAAAGGGGTCGTGACTTTTTAAGCTTTTCGATATTAGTGATTTAAGTTTTACTAGCTTGTGGTCTGTACCAGATGATGTCCACAACTTCGTCTGCATGGATTTTGGTTATTGAAAATCCCGATGAACTGTACAATTTTCCAGGTTAAATTTGTAGCCTGTGTCACTTTCCAGATTTCCACTTTCCGGACTATATCGATGCAAAATATGACGCTGATCCGTTGCTCCATTGCGTCGTGATTGAAGGACAAACTAACAAACACACAAACCAACAAACCAATAAACCAACAAATCAACACACTTTTGCATTTATAATATGGGTACAGATTTTTATGTTTTAACTTTTCAGTCAAAATTAGCTCAATTTTTTTAAAGTAAAATAGATTTATCCATTTACTCTAACAAAATTGGTAGGACTAAATGTGCTCAATTTTTTTCATCCATTCGTCCTTTTCCCGTGTGAAACAAAATTACATGGAAAATGTTCGCATGGTCGTAAACTAAAATTGAGGAGTGTTGCTACATAGCCCAATCCACTTAAGAGGGGTTTATTCACAGTGCGCTCCACACAAACGTAGTATAGCTCTCTCACAGAAATTTTAAAGAATCATCCGTTTAAATGTTTTACGTTTGGTACAAAGATATCATGCATCCCGAGGACGGGCTACTACGGATAGGCTACTTTTGGTCCTGGAAAATCAAAAGTCCCGACGGCATTTTTAAAATCCTAAATCCACGCGGGCGAAGCCGCGGGCATCATCTAGTATTAAAATAAAAGTGACGTCAGGATGACTAGACCACGTCAGTTTTTTCTTTGTTGAAACTATGTGTGTATGGAGCGAGTAACGGAGAGTCCTCTGTTAAGGTTGTTAGGGAGATTGGATTCCAGCTCCGACAAATTTGTAACTCTAACGATGAATCCAGGAGTCCAACTTCACTAGAATGATGACCGTTTCTATGATAGTTTAGAACTTTACTGAGCGAATTGCAATCTAGTTGTAAAGTTGTTTAAATTGGTTTTCACTTTGACTTTATTTTTTTGTTAATTCATAACGATCATCATCAACCTATCGCCAGCTCACTACCGAGCACGGTTCTTTGGCACGGTTTGCCTTCCTTTCCTCACCAATCACGATGTCTTTTTTCACCGCTAAAATACGTGATAGAAGTCATGAAATCTTTACCTTTTCAATTAAATCAGACATCGTTGTCATTTTAGCTATAGTATATACAGAATACTAAATATATAAAAAAAGGATATTAAACTGACATATCAACGCATAAACCGTTGCTCTGGATCTATAAAATTAATATTGACTTTGTCAATATTGTGAATATTGAGTTTGGTAGGTTTAGACCACCAATAAGAAAGGATATTCAAAATTTCCACCTAAGCGAAGTATGATGAAGGGGTGGTGGGGAGTGGATGGATGAGGAAGGCGGAGGACCGTGTTTGGTGGCGAGCTCTTGGAAAGGCCTATGTCCATCAGTGGACGCAAACAGGCTGATAGATTGGATTGGAAGCGAAGGCTAGGTGGGACAGCTGACACTATAAAATCGCTAAATAAAAAAGGAACAAGTCAATGCTTAGTTGGAGAGGAATGGGGAGTATTAGCCACTTAACATGGCCAATATTCTTTAAAAAAAAATCGAATAAAGATCTTAATAATTTTAATCCAATATACCTACTTAATTGTAACGATAAAGTTATGATTTACAAACTTAAAAACTTAATAAATACTACAAAAAATATTCGCAAAAAGAAAACAATCATCATCAAAATAAAACAAAACTAGTAGGCTTATTTAAAGATGAAATAAATTATTACGTAAGTAGTACCATATTTTCATTATTATCTTAATTCTGTGATTCAAGGCAAGAGCGCTCCACCTAAGGCAGACAGCACCAGTGATCGGAAAAGGCAGACTATATACACCTAAAATTGGGGAAAAGACAGTAAAAAAGAGAAAAAAAAAATTTATGTGGTGGTTTACCATTTGCATCTTATGTTTTAAACGTTTAAATTAAACTATCGTGAGTGTAACCGACTAACGTGATTAGTCGAAGTAGTCCCGAGTAGTAGCACGCGCAGTCTGATTCACGCTGCGTCGCGTGCAGAGGCCTGTTGAAAAAGGATCCGAAACGAGTTTGAAACTGTACCCTATTTGCGGAATGAAGTTACTATGTTTTTGTATGGGACTAGCTTATGCTCGCAACTTCGTCCGCGCGGACTACTCAAAATTCGAAACCCTATTTCACCCCCTTAGGGGTTGAATTTATAGAAATCCTTTCTTAGCGGATGCCTACGTCATAATAACTTTTGCATGCCAAATCTTAGCCCGATCCGTCCAGTAGTTTGAGCTGTGCGTTGATAGATCAGTTAGTTAGTCAGTCAGTCAGTCAGGCACCTTTTCCTTTTATATATTTAGATTACGTAACAGAGAGAGCGCTATACTTACTTCATACCGCGGATATGGTATAGTCGGATTGTCTCGACTAATCACGTGAATCTAGTCGGTTATTAGTTATGTACATCCATCTTATGTCTTCACTTAGTGCCTATTCCGCTAACTGCATCACTTACCAGCAGGTGTGATACCAGCCAAGCGCTGGTCTATTGTCTTTATTGTTTTTAATTAGAATCTTCACTACTTAAATTCGGCTGTCCAAAAATACTGTATTTTCGCACAGCCGAATCATCGGAATCTAAATGATCATTTTTCAAAATATACTTTCGGTAGAGTTTTACCATCATTCTCTCTAAATCTTCATAAAATTCTTCTGATTCGTCGTTGACGCGTTTCTCTTCTACTTCCGTAATGAGTTCTGATAAAGGACTCTCTGGCGAAGATGTCACTAATGGAGTAAAAGTTAGTCCAGAGACTTCCCGCCTTACTACCGGAATACATGGAGAGACATCTAGAAAGAAAGAAGAAAGAAAAAACGTTTATTTTTGAAAGTTGTGCCACACATCACCAGAACTCACTAAAGGGTTGGTCATCCCGGCACCTCTAATACTTGAGCATTAAAATCAGAAGGCCTCAAGCAGAAGAAGCGCCGGAATAAACTATGTTATGTGTGGCACAACCATTGACTTATATATTACTTTGTATGGACAGGGTTATTGAACAAACAAAATGCCACCGACTCATTGGTCCTAATGCACCAAAGCAACCTCAGTGACGTCTGGATTTCAAACGGGTCGTTCATTAGTATCTAAGAGGTGGCACTGATTTATTTGGTTTCTAAACAGTGAAAATTTTTGTTCGCTTGACCATAATATCTTGTCATTTCTATCGATGCTACTAACTTACTCACTAGCTTTTATCTACGACTTCAATTGCTTGAATTTATGTTTTTGGAAAAATCTAGAAATTGTTACACCCGAAAAATACGGTGCCAACTTAACATGATGCTGTACACACAACTTTTGCTTTTGTGTTTGAGCTGTGCACAAACGCAAAAGCCTACAGCGCTGATTTTTAGCCAGAACCCCGATTCGGAACCCCATCTCTACCCCCGTTTAGAGAGGATGGGACATCTCGACCCTTACTTCGAGAGGATGGGATACCTGGAATATTTTCTACATGTGCCGTCCTCGATTCGTCATATTTAGTTCTTTTTGCAGGTATAATGCTGGTTCCTCTTGAGGTCCTTCGACGAACTCCCGAAGCGGTAAGACTGCTTGTGGTAGCGTCGGCCTCTATGCTCGCATCTATAAAATAAACAAATGCCTATGTACAGTTCTTGCAATTCACGAAGGCAAGTGAACTTTACTAGTGGTTAGCCTAAGTGTGCGTGCATTTCGGACCAATCAGTCGAGAGCAAGCGCTCACAAACGCACACATTTACTTTACCTTACTAATACCGACACAAGCAAGAGCTCGTCTTGATGAGAACCTTTTTTGCTTTCATGGCTCACCTCCAAAAAGGCTATGTCTAGCAGTGGATGCTTGCAGGCTGATTGATTGGGTGAACTTACCTGAAGCTTTGGCAAGACTCTCCGAGGCCCGTCCCTCGTCTTGAGTAGAACAGTGTACGCTGACGTCTTCACCTTCTTCGCCCACATAAGAATAACTTTGAGAAGCTGTTTTTTGACCGCCACTTGATAAACTTTTAGCAATTTCTTGGCCCCCACTTGATGAGCTTCTAGATATTTCTTGACTCTCACTTGATGAACTTCTAACTATTGTTTGACGCTCACTTGATGAACTTCTAGCGATTTCTTGACCACCACATGATGAGCTTTTAGCGATTTCTTGGCCCACACTTGATGAGCTTCTAGCTATTTCTAAACGTCCACTTGATGAACTTCTAGCGATTTTTTGGCCCCCAGCTATTTCTGGACGTCCACTTGATGAACTTTTAGCGATTTCTTGACCCCCACTTGATGAGCTTATATCTATTTCTGGACGTCCACTTGATGAACTTTTAGCGATTTCTTGACCCCCACTTGATGAGCTTCTAGCTATTTCTGGACGTCCACTTGATGAACTTTTAGCGATTTCTTGACCCCCACTTGATGAGCTTCTAGCTATTTCTGGACGTCTACTTGATGAACTTCTAGCGATTACTTGGCCCCCACTAGATGTCCTCCTAGCTATTTCTTGATGTCCACTTGATAAACTTTCAGTGATTTCTTGACCCCCACTTGATGAGCTTCTAGCTATTTCTGGACCCCCACGTAATGAATTTCTTGATCTTTTTCGACGCTCACGTAAAGAAATTTGAGAACACTCTTCTGTAACTTCTGGTATCGGCGATAATGCTAAAATAAAAAGTATTCAGTCATTACTACCCACGTTATAACTGCGAAAGCGTGTTTGTTTGTTGGTTTATCGGGTTGTCTTTAAATCACGTTGCAACGGATAAACGTGATTTTTTGCATAGGTATAAAACTAGGTAGACTAGACAAATCCCTATTTTACCCTCTTAGGGGATGCATTTTCAAAAATGCTATAAGCATGCCAAATTTCAGCCCAATCCGTCAGTCAGTCAGCTTTTCCTTTTATATATTATGTATATAGATATTAAGTGCCCCGTAAACGGTCAAACATGTTTGTCAAATTATTTGAACGTCTGCGGTCGTGTTTGTCAAACAAACTACGTGTTTGGCAAATTTGATTGACGGTGTGTTTGATAAACATGTTTGACCGTTTACGGGGCACTTTAGATAATAATATAATTTTAATATTTCACCTGGGATTCTCGCAAGACCGTAAATAAAGTCGCGTTCCATTTCATTTTCATCCAAAGGGCTGTTCCTTAGCTCATCGAAAATCTTTGGTGATGCCCGAATGGTCTGCTTCTTAGCAGTCATGTCCAAAAGATGTGCCTTCTTTCCCGTATTTCCTTCTTCACCTGTTCCCTTTTCAGCATCTCCATTGTCATTATCATCTTGTCTACCTGCAAATAATAAATAAATGAATAAAAATATTTTTTCTTCAATTAAACTTTTACTTTTGAATCGTCAAATGCATCTACCACTGGTTCGGAATGCCACTGGTTCTTGCCACAAAATAATCAAAAATATAATATAGTTAATAATCTTATAACAACCTGACTGGCGCAGTGGTGAACACTGTGCTCTTATAAGCAGAAGGTTCCGGATTCGATTCCTGGTATGGGCATTTGGGAATTTATAATTTAGCTGTAAATTGTCTCTGTTATGGTCTGGTAGGAAGCTTTGGCTGTGGCTAGTTACCACCCTACCGGCGCTTATAACAAGAATCTTGTTTACCTTCAGTTTTCTTTGTGTCCTTCAATATGATGATCGGAGACCTTTTATAGCTGACATGGCTTATTTTCTTTTTTTTTTGCCTTGCTCTGTTGGACGAGAATGAACAGCTATGTTTTTTTTAGCTTGTCATTCATTATTATGCGTTACATGCTATTTTTTTAATGTATAATATTACATTATCTTATATAATATAAATATACATATTTTCTTACTTTTATTAATTCTTATACCTACCTATTTATCTGTACAGTTTATTATTTGCTAATTTCATGGATGATATGGAATAGGGTTAGCTCGTTCTCTAATTGGGAAACACAGATAAACTTCTTGATCCTCACCTGGAGGGATTGGGATATCTTGATACTCATTCGGAGAGATTGGGACATCTTGAACCTCATTCGGAGAGATTCGCACATCTTGATCTTCAATCGGAAGGATGGCGACATGTTCTCGAACTGTTGTATTTTCAATATAATCAGATTCCTCTGATTCTTCTGCAGTTTCTACGAGTGTCATCCTCGATGCTTGAGTAGGAGGAGTAAAGCCGAAGTCTTCAAATATAGTCATTTTTATAGGACTAATCTTAGAGCTTCGTCGTCGTCTCATCGCTTCAGGAGTTGCTGTAACTACAGTCTCTTTGCTTGCGTCTACAAAATAAATAGAAGTCTAAGTTATATTGCGGTAGTTATCTTGATTTTTTAGGTCCCGTAGGAACAATACAAACTTTTACTTTCGTACAGTCCATCTTTCATCTGTTTGTGTTTCAGAGTCATTTTAAAAACAAACTCGGTATAAGTTCCGCAAATTGCTAATATACGTGACTGCCATTTTAGTGACGTCAGCACTGGATTGAAGTTTCGAGCTGATGGTATATTTTTATTTCGTCTGACGTCAAAATTACGTCATCTAGATGTTAATGAAACGTGGTTCCAGCGCAATAGCAATTTGCGGAACTTATATTAGAGCTGCTTGTATTCATTTTTATTATTAAAACTTAGAAGCATCAGAAGCAAGAGCACCTTAGCGTCAGAACACTACCTTGTTGCCTGCAGGGTCGACCGCACAGTCGAGCAGTACCCTTAGTATAAGATTTTACGTCTCACCAACGTTGCTAGAATTAGAGATTCGAAACACAATAACGTCAAAGTAAAATGGACCTTGGAATTTAAGTCCGAAATTCAATGCCACTGATTTTAATTTCGCAACGTTTCCACTTGGAGCGCTAGCTGTAGATGTGTAGACAAAATTGAGCTTTCAAACAAGGCAGTTAAGATCCAGGTTACTATAACGCGGAAGTTTTTCGACACTCGAATACTATCAACGTTGGTGAGACATAAAATCTCGTACTAAGCGCACTGTTCATCTGTGTGTATGTTTCACAGTCATTTTATAAAGAAACTTGGTATTAGAGCTGTTAGACTTCATTACTTTAACAATAAAAATATTATTAAAACCATATAGATTAATTATTGGTCTCGCTCCGCTATTGAAACTTATAACAATGAAGTTAGATCCTATAATTTGGGTGGCTTGTTAAAAATAAATGTCAAATGAGCTCAATGAGTTGGCGAATTAGTAGGCTGGAGGGAAAAATACTTTTTTATCAAAAGAGGAAAATCAAAGAGTTTCCACGAGATTTTTGTAAACCTAAATCTTCTTCTTCTTTCTCTTTCTTGTATGTAATGAACAGTTTAAAAATAAATAAAAAATACACTTTAAAAAATGCCTTTCTAGCAGGGGATCCATGCATGCTTACGGGCAGGGTGAAACCTACCTGTAGTTTTTGCAAAACTATACGAGGCTCGTTCCTCAGCTTGAGTAACTTCTACTCCTTGAGTCGCGTGTAAATAACTTCGAGAAGCTGTTCCTCGACCTTTTTGATCCTCATATGAAGAGATTCGAGAAATATCTTCTCTTTCTTCTGGTATCGGCGATAATCCTAAAAAAACAGTATTCAATCATGTTAGTAAAAAAAACGACCTATTTTATTCCCGGAATAAAAAAAAATTATATCATCTCTAGAAATAATTTTTAATTTTATATGAAACTAGCTGACCTGGCGAACTTCGTACCGCCTAACAGTCTTTTCTTTAAAAGAAAAATGTTGCTTTTAGACTTTTGCCTTACCAGAACCCCTCCACTAACACTTAAACTTTATGGTATGGTATTAAAGTTCAAATTGACTTTTAAGTATTATTATGAATCTTTTGTTTGGGAATATAGAAAAGTGTTGTTTTTAGACTTTTTCAGCCATTTTCTTAAATTTTTCTCTCCGTAAGAATCATCCTCGTACTTCAGATTTGCGCTTAGCAAACACATTCAGCGATTCATTTTTATATAATTATAGAGATTTCTCATTTATTTCTGCGAGATAGTATACTTTTATGAGTATTGAAACTTATAAAGGCTTTCAACAAGGTTTTCCAAAACTTTAACCCACGTAAACATAGTTGCTAGAAAAAGCAAGCATGAATTAATATTATGAGCACAGATTATTTCACCTGGGGTTTTTGCAACTTACGGTATATAACGTCTCGTTCGGTTTCTTTTTCAGGCGAACCATTACTATTTCCATCTTCATCTGTTCCATTTTCAGAATCATTATTTTCATTATCAGTGTCTTGTCTATCTGCAAAATTACCAATATCAAAATATAGTTGATAATATTAGTATTTAAGTGCTCTGTAATTGTTGATAATGATAATGATGAATCTTAGTATCAATCGGATTAATATCAGTTTTAATGAATACTAGCTTATCCGAATTTTCAAAAATCCTTTCTTAGCGGGTGCTTACGTCATAATAGCTATCTGCATGCCGAATTTCAGCCCGATCTTTCCAGTAGTTTGAGCTGTGCGTTGATAGATCAGTCAGTCAGTCAGTCACCTTTTCCTTTTATATTGTGTTTTTACCTACTAAGTATATTTAGTTTAAAATAACCTACATTTAGTTCAATGTTGTTAGTTTATATAAGTAAGTATTGTTATTTAGCTTTAAGTATTATACCATTAAATTAATGTGCTACGTGTACCTATCTACTGTCGACGGCATTGGTGTACGGAAAAACTTATGATTTAAAGTTTATGATTACACCTAATCCTAAATAAATAAATTATTTATTTATTTATTTATTATTTATTTATATATTTAGATTAAAGATTAATAGATAAACATAGAACCCCTTGATTACCTTCAGTTGGATGATACGAAGTAGCTTTAGCTCTCCCTGAAATTGGAAAACACGGAGAAACTACTCGATCCTCACGAGGAGAGATTGGGACATCTTGATCCTCATTTGGAGAGATGCTATCTTCACGACCCGTTGTATCTTCAATAGAATCAGATTCTTCTGCAGTTTCTACGAGTGTCATCCTCGACGCTTGAGCAGGAGGAGTAAAGTCGTGCAACTCTTCATGTATAGTTCTTTTTATAGGAATAATATCGGTAAGCCTTGAGCTTCGACGAAATCTCATTGCTTCAGGAGTTGCTGTAACTTCGGTCTCTTTGCTTGCGTCTGCAAAATAAATAAGTGTCTAACCATTGACTTATATAGTACTTCGTAAGGACAGGCCCATTGAGCAAGCAAAATGGCACCGATTCACTGGTTCTAAAATGTTTATTTAGCACCAATGCAACCTCAGTGACGTCTGGATTTGAAATGGGTCGTTGATTAGTATCTAAGAGGTGGCGCTGATTTATTCTGTTCCAAAACCGTGAAAAATTTTGTTCGCTTGGGCATATCTTGTCATTTATATCGATGTGTCCAACAGTCCCTAATCGTTAATTAAGATTGAGCTAAAACGAGACAGATTTATGTGAGAGATATAGCTCTGTCTCGTTTTAACTAAACTTAAGTAACGATTAAGCGACTCTGAGTACGGCTGTAAGTAATACATATCGATTTTTGAACCCTTGTGGTTCCGTTCAGTCCATCTTCCATCTGTCCATGTGTCACAGCCATTTGATAAAGGAACTTAAAACAGGTTAGTGCTGTAAGGGCCTGTTTCACAACCTCCAGATAAGCTTTATCTAACGAATAAATTTGACGTTATGACAGTTTTTGTATTGAAAATCCGTCAAAGTGTCATATTTATCCGATAGATAAAGTATATCTGGCGATTGTGAAACAGACCCTTAGTGTTTTATTTTTATTAATTGAACTCATAGCAATATAAGATTCTATGATTTTAGTTACCTGGCAGAGATCACTTTAGTGACAAGATCACTTTTTGTGTATCCATTATTTATTATGTACCCATATTATAAATGCGAAAGTATATTTGTTTGTTTGCAATAAACTACTTAAATAAATAAAATTAACAAAAAACCGGTCAAGTGCGAATCGGACTCACACATGAAGGGTTCCGTGCCATCGTACAAGATATTTACAAGATATTAGCCACCTACCAAGCACTTTTATGTAGACTGCGCCATCTATATGTGATTTAGTAAATTAATTTTTCGTAAACACATTTTAATTTTTTATGTGATGAAATTCACGGTTTTCGGATTTTTTCCTTCACTTGTGCTATAAGACCTACCTACCTGTCAAACTTCAAGATTCTAAGCCAACGGGAAGTACCCTATATATTTTCTTGACAGACACGACAGACAGACGGACAGACGGATAGACGGACAGATAGCGAAGTGATCCTATAAGGGTTCCTTTTTTCCTTTTTAGGTACGGAACCCTAAAAAGCGCACTTTCGAAAATGCCTATCCTAGCAGCAGATGCTTGTATGCTTACGGGTTGGGTGAAACCTACCTGTAGTCTTTGCAAGACTGTCCGAGGCGCGTCCCTCGTCTCGAATAGAACCGTTAATGCTAGCTTCTCCACGTCCTTCAGTAACCTGTAAATAACTTCGAGAAGCTCTTTCTCGAGCTTGTTGACCCTCATATAAAGAAATTCGAGAAAAATCTTCTCTTACTTCTTGTATCGGTGATAATCCTAAAATAAACAGTAAATTTTAATCATGTAATTTGAAAACGTCTCATTTCATTCCCGGAATGAAAGTTGGTATATTGTATCCAAGAAGTAATTTAACTTTATACGAAACTAGCTAACGCCCGCGACTTGATCCGCGTGGACTACACAAATTTCAAACCCCTATTTCACCCTCTTAGGGGTTGAATTATCAAAAATCCTTTCTTAGCGCATGCCTACGTCATAATAGCTATCTGCATGCCAAATTTCAGCCCGATCTGTCCAGTAGTTTGAGCTGTGCGTTGATGGATCAGTCAGTCAGTCAGTTAGTCAGTCACCTTTTCCTTTTATATATTTAGATTTCGTAGAATTCGGTTTAATCGTTGACTCAGCTGATTTCAACGACGTTTCTTATTTATTTCTTGGAGATAGAATACCTACATTTCGGAACAACAAAGGCTCCCCCCGCAGGGTTTTCCACAACTTTAACCCATGTAAACATAGTTGCTAGATCAATCAAGAATGAATTAATTATGTAAGCACAAATTATTTTACCTGGGGTTTTTGCAGTATGGTAAATAATGTCAGTAAAATAAATAACTTCTTGTTCGGTGTCTTTTTCAGGCGAACCATTACTATTTCCTTCTTCACCTGTTCCATTTTCAGAAACATCATTTTCAGTGTCTTGTCTATAAGCGCGAAAGTGTGTTTGTTTGTTGGTATATGGGTTTATGGGTTTGTTGGTTTGTTGGTTTTGTTGGTTTGTTGGTTTGTTGGTTTGTTGGTTTGTTGGTTTGTTGATTTATTGTTTTGTTGGTTTGTCCTTCAACCACGTCGCAACGGTGCAACGGATTGACGTGATTTTTTGCATGGGTATAGATAAAGACCTGGAGTGTGACAGGCTTTTTATCCCGGAAAATTAAAGAGTTCCCACGGGATTTTAAAAAACCTAATTCCACGCGGACAAAATTGCGGGAATCAGCTAATTAATTATATAAACGCAGATTATTTCACCTGGGACTTTTGCAGTACGGTAAATAACGTCTCCTTCAGCTTTATTTTCAGGCGAACCATTATCATTTCCTTCTTCATCTGTTCCATTTTCGGAATCATCATTTTCATTATCAGTGTCTTGTCTATCTGCAAAATTACGAATAATGAGTACCCTTACTATAAATCCGAAAGTGTGTTTGTTTGTTGGTTTATTAGTTTGTTGGTTTGTCCTTCAATCACGTCGCAACGGTGTAACGGAATGACGTGGTTTTTGTATGGGGTATAGATAAAGACCTGGAGAGTGACATAGGCCACTTTTTATCCCGGAAAATCAAAGAGCTCCCACGTGATTTTTAAAAACCTAATTCCACGCGAACGAAGTCGCAAGCATCAGCTAGTAATTTAATATAATTAACAATCTTAGCAGCAATAGGATTAATATAATTATGTTTCAATTAATATCAATAGAAAAACATCGAGAACCTTGTTTACCTTCAGTTCGATTATGCGAAGTAGCTTTAGCTCTCCCTGAGATTTTGAAACACGGAGAAACTTCTCGACCCTCAAGAGGAGAGATTGGGACATCTCGATCCTCATTCGGAGAGATGCCATCTTCACGACGCGTTGTATTTTCAAAAGGATCGGATTCCTCAGCAGTTTCTACGAGTGTCATCCTCGACGCTTGCGTCGGAGGAGTAAACTCATGCAAGTCTTCATGTATAGTTCTTTTTATAGGAATAATGTCGAAGCTTTGTTTACGTCTCATCGTTTCAGGAGTTGCTGTAACTTCAGTCTGATTGCTTGCGTCTGCAAAATAAATAAGTGTCTCTAATATATTGCGGTAGTTATCTTGATTTTTTAGGTCCCATAGTTTCTTTTAGATGTTATTCACTGCAAGTCTGATTGCAGCCAAGCACTAGTCTATAAATTTATATAAAAAACCTACCCGTAGTCTTTGCCAGACTGTCCGAGGGTCGTCCCTCTTCTTGAGTAGAATCCTTTATGCTCACTTCTACACTTCCTTCAGTAACTTGTAAATAACTTCGAGAAGCTGTTTCTCGACTTTTTTGACCACCCTCTTGTAAAGAAATTCGAGAAAATCTTGGGAAAAAATCTTCGCTTTCTTCTGGTACTGGTGATAATCCTAAAATAAATAGTATTCAATCATGTAATGTAAAAAAATGGTGTCTTGATTACTGTTTAATTCCCGGGATGAAAGACGGTATAAATATAATAGGTAGAAAATATATTGTCTCCAAGAAGTAATTTAATTTAATACGCATTGAAATCCGTCGAACAGTTAACATAAAGTTTCTGTTTTGTTTCTTGGAGTTATTACATCTTCATCTTAGAATAATAAAGGCTCCCCGCAGGGTTTTTCAAAACTTTAATCCACGGGGACATAGTCGCTAGACAAAAGAAGCATGAATTAATCATATAAGCACATATATTATTTCACCTGATCTTCTTGCAACACCATGAGTAACATCTCGTTCGCGATCTTTTTCAGGCGAGGCATTACCGTTTCCTTCTTCATCTGTTCCCATTTCGGTATCATCATTTTCATCATTAGTGTCTTGTCTTACTACAAAATTACCAACAACATAAGTTATAACATGATTAATAATCTTAGTATCAATCGGATTAATATTAGCAAGCATGAATTAAATATAGAAGCACATATATTATTTCACCTGAGCTTCTAGCCATCCATTCCATTCCATTCCATTCTAGCCAGCCACCATGAGTAACATCTCGTTCGGGAACTTTTTCAGGCGAGGCATTACTGTTTCCTTCTTCATCTGTTCCTATTTCGGCATCATCATTTTCATCATTAGTGTCTTGTCTTACTACAAAATTACCAACAACATAAGTTATTAATCTTATTATCAATCAGATTAATATCAGCAAGCATGAATGACCCTTATTATAAATGCGAAAGTGTGTTTGTTTGTTGGTTTATTGGTTTGTTGGTTTATTGGTTTGTTGGTTTTTTGGTTTGTCCTTCAATCACGTCGCAACGGAGCAACGGATCGACGTGATTTTTTGCACGGTTATAGTTTAAAACCTGGAGAGTGACATAGGCTACTATTTATCCCGGAAATCAAAGAGCTCCCAAGAGATTTTCAAAACCCTAAATCCACGCGTATGAAGTCGCAGGCATCAGCTAGTTCATTCATAATGTTTTTAGTTATTAACTCACCTGGTCTTTCCAATTCTTCTTCGACCGATCTTTCAATGTTTCTTTCATCATCATTATGCATCTCAGCTTCATATCTTTCCACGATTGAGTCAACAGAACTTGTACCGTCGTCGATTTTCAAAATATATTTTTTGTAGAGGTTAGCCATTGATTTGTCTAACTTGTCATATACTTCTTTTGGTTCATCGTATTGGTATTTCTTTTCTACCTCTATGATCAATTCAGGTAAAGTATCGCTGGGTGACTCATAAGAGTCAATCGGACTTTCTCTTGGCACATATGGAGTCACCTCACGACTTTCATGTGAAGAGAATGTGCTTAGAGAATAATCGTGTTCATCTTCTGACGCCAGTGATGTAACTAAAACCACAGAAATCATAGTAAACTGTATATAAGTGGTATGTATGCGTGAAACTGTCGCCGCTCCGAGTAGGTATATAGCTCAGCGGGTTCATCATCATGGTCAACTCATTACCGGCCCACTACTGAGCCGGGTCTCCTCTCAGAGTGAGAAGGGTTTAGGCCATAGTCATCCGCCAATACGGATTGGCAGACTTCACACACCTTTGAGAACATGGAGAACTCTCAGGCATACATGTTTCCTCACGATGTTTTCCTTCACCGTTAAAGCAAGTGATATTTAATTGTTTTAAAAACACATAATTCCGATAAGTTAGTGGTGCGTGCCCGGGATCAAACCCCCGACCTCCCGAAAAGAAGGCGGACGTCTTAACCAGTAGGCTATCGCCACTCAGCGGTTTGCGAAGTTGAAATGGCAATGGGCAGGGTATCTAGTTAAAAACCGATAGAAATTAAGGTCCCAAAGTGCTAGAATGGCGACCTCGCACAAGAAAGCATGGGGTTAGTAGACCCCGTAGATAGAATAATAGGTAGATTTAAGTACTGTGTAACCGCGTATGAGATAGCGATAGCACGACGTAACGATGAATAACACGACAATTATTACCATTGTTTTGTAGTCAATATTTGTATTAACCGATCGACAATATTTGTATTAAACGTTTTTTATGTGAAAACAAGTAAATAACTCATGAGAAATACAATTACGCCACGAGTTCTCAAAGTTTGTTTCGCAACTAAAGTTGCATGCCTTGTATGTAAGTTGTATGTATTCTTGAAAAAAACCAGTCACACGATAAGGGACAAAAAATAGGTTATCTGCGTCTCTGTTTATAACATTAGTAACTTTATCTGTGCTCTCTTTTTAGTGTGAATGAGAAAGCAAACGTTCATGTATCTACCTTTATTACTCTATCTACGGTAGACCCCCACTTGGACAGACGACATCAGACGCCACAGTACTGTGATCCCTATTAATCTGTGCTGTGGCGTGTGGAAGTGGCTACAAGAGGCTTTTGTGTCGCTTTGTAACGCAGTAAGCGGCTCGGCTCGCTGCATTAACTCTACTTGCATTGCATGTTTATTTATTTATTTATTTTGTTTATTTGAATGTTTACCAACAGCGTAATTACATAATTATTATTTAAATCTAAATCTAGTTTTAACAGAAGGCCACAAGAGATTACTTAAAATTATAATGAAAACTGTTTCAACAGAATAGATTTAGAATAAATGTATTTACAACAATAAAATTACAACAGTGTGTGTATGCGTGTGTGTGTGTGTGTGTGTGTGTGTGTGTGTGTGTGTGTGTGTGTGTGTGTTTATACCATGGTGCTGCCACATTGTATTTATAAAATGTTTTAAACATTACTAAATATGTAGGTACCTACGAAAAAAATATATAAAAGAGAAATACCACTCACTCACTGACTGACTGACTAATCACGAAATCTCAGAAACTATAAACCCTACAAACTTGAAATTTGGAAGGTAGGTTCTTTCTTGCTAAGAAACGGTTTTGAAAAATTCCCCCCTAAGGGTGCGAAAGGGGGGGTCGAAGGTTGTATGAAAGTCCTATGTTTTTGGAGTTAGAGACGTGAAAATCGACAAGGTTATTGGCTTTAAATAATAAAAATCTGTTTAGTTCAATTTGGGCAATTCCCCCGTTAAGGGTGGTAGATTAGGGGGGCAATGTTTTTATAGAAAAGTTTTAACGATTGTTATTTTTACTTGAAATTTGAAATGTAGGCTATTTATAGGGGGTAGGTATCAGATAAGAAAGGATCTAAGTAAATTCCCCCCCCCCCCCTAAGGGAGTAAAATGGGGGTGGAAGGGTTATAGATATGAAAATCCTGTGTTTTTGAAGTTAGAGATATGAAAATTGGCATGTAGGTAAGTGAGGCCTTTTGCAGCGGGAAAATTTCAGATCTCATGAGAAACCAGTACGCGGACGAAGTCGCGGGCATTTGCTAGTTATGAATAAAAGAACAGCGCTGTTAGCTGTTATACAACAACTTACCTGAAATAAATGCAAATAGCAAAAGCTTTCCTATATTATGTATTTAAAAAAACAACTGATCGAATATTTACAAAAAACCTAAATGAATATGTTAATGTGCCCTCTTCCCTACAAACTAGTATCACAGATTTCAAGGCTGTGCTAGTATTGTCAACCGTATGAATGTTTTTCTGTAAGTACTACTATATTTTTTACTACCTACCTGCATAATTATTTTTGTAACATTAATGTTAAATACATATTAAGCATAAGATTGTAACACTTAGGGGAGAAATCTATAGAGCGCACTCTGACTTAGCTTAGACTTAAGACAGAGTTAAAACGAGACAGAGCTATGTCTCTCTCATAAATCTGTCTCGTTTTAACTCAATCTTAAGTCTGAGCAAAGTCAAAGTGCGCTCTATAGATCTCAGCCTTAGATACCTAAGTACCAGTTGTGATTCTCGATATTTAAGTGAACTATTGCATGTTTGTATGTATGTATATTCTTTATTGCACCACACAAATGACAGGTTACAAAAAATAAATCTTAAAAAGTAGGTACATAAAGGTAGGTAGGTAGATAGGTATAGTATATAGAATGGTAGGTAGGTAGTCCATCGCCGGCTAGTGAGCCGCGAATGGGTTGATAATATTGATTAAGCACGGGTCTCCTCTCAGTATGAGAAGGGTTTGGCCAATAGTCCACCACACTGGCACGGTTTGGCAGACTTCACACACCTTGGAGAACATTATGGAGAACTCCCAGGCATTTTCCTCACGATGTTTTCCTTCACAGTTTAAGGAAGTAATAAGTAAACTAAATAGTTGATTAAAACGCACATAACTTCAAAAAGTGCATCCCCGGGATCGAACTTCCGATCTCCCGAATAGGAGGCCTATCACGGCTATTGACAAAAAGCTTTAATGTGTAGGCAAGGAACAACCAAGTTTCATAGTGCAATCGTTGTTCGCGAGTATATTATTATAGTAACATTTCGTAAATTACCTACCTACATTTTACCTACTTATGATTGCAAATATACCGAAAGAAAATGGCCACTCCGAGCGATAGCATTTTAATCTTTACTAGCTTATATAATATAATATATGCATAATTTTTTTTTTTTATAACGAATATAAGCCATGTTAAATGACTAATATTCCCCTTTCCTCTCCAACTAAGCAACAAGCTTGTGCTAGGAGTAGGTACGACAATAGTGCAACGGGTGAGGTTTAAACCGTCGACCTTTCGGTTTTCAGTTCACTCCTCCTTTACCTATTGAGCTATTGAGGCTCTTAAATAAATAAATTAACCAACTTAGGGGTGAAATTTCGAAAAATCCTTTCTTAGTGGGTACCTACTTTTTGCACAAATCACACCCTCCAAATTTCATGTCTCTACGACCAGCGGTTTAGTTGTATGTTGATACATAAGTCAGTCATAACTTTGAATTTTATACATATATTACTAGCTTATGCTCATGACTTCGTCCGCGTGGACTACACAAATTCCGAACCCCTATTTTACCCCCGCAGGGGTTGAATTTTTAAAAATCCTTTCTAAGCGGATGCCTACGTTATAATAGCTATCTGCATGCAAAATTTTAGCCCGATCCGTCCAGTAGTTTGAGCTGTGCGTTGATAGATCAGTTAGTCAGTCAGTCACCTTTTCCTTTTAGATATTAAGAATACTGATTTTAACCTTACAACTTAGGTACTCAATATGCGAAGCTCCCTATAGCGGAGATTAAACTGTCTCTACAAAAAAGCTTTGCAGTTAATGAGCTAAATAAATCTCTACAAATTTCACCTTTTTTTATCTCTACTTGTAAAACTACTTACATAGCTCGTAGTCACTCATTCTTCTTTCTTCTACTCTTTTCTATCGTAGGTACGACTCCTTTTGAAGAACCCTTCGCGTTGCCTCGTGGTATTTTACACACAAAATAGTTAAAAAGTATTAATTTTTAATACAGGAAAATTTTCTTATATATTTTTAAATGCGGGTAGGGTAAATGCTTACGCATGAATCTCGGAATAACAGATGAATCTCAAATGAACACGTAACATGTTAAAATATCAGTGTTACCATTTACGAGTTTTATTTAACCCTAGTATTGTTTGAATTCAATTTAAATTACCCTAAAAAATAAAATATATAATAATAAAATATTAAAAGGCATTCCGAACCAGTGGTAGATGCATCCGACTATTCGAAAGTACTTGTAAAAGTTTATTCGAATAAAAAAGATTTTTATTTTATTTATTTATTTATTTAATAAGTACCCTAACTTAGATCGCATAGTTACATACCTACTATAATAATATTCCTAGGTACATCAGTGATATAAATTCAGAGATGACAAGGATCAATTGGCTTCTAATCCATACTAGTATTATAAATGCGAAAGTGTGTCTGTCTGTCTGCTAGCTTTTCACGGCCTATCCGTTAAACTGATTTTTAAGAAACTTGGTACAAAGATAGCTTGCATCCCGGGGAAGGACATAGGCTCCTTTTTATTCTGGAAAATTTAAGAGTTCTGATGGGATTTTTAAAAACCAAAACTTACTGCGGACAAAGTCGCGGGCATCACCCAGTAAGCTATAAACTTAAAATAAGTCAATGGGTACTTCTACAACTTCAGTCTAGTGCTGAGGTCCTAAAATGGCGGCGAAGGAGGGAAGGAGAGAGAGAAAAAGAGGCCCTAAGCCATCATCGTCGTCATCAACCTATCACCAGCCTACTACAGAGAAGATGATGTCTCCTCGCAGAATGAGTAGGGCTTGGCAAACGCCCTTAGTCGTTCCTAACATTAATCGTTTTGCCCTAAATAGAGCGAAAATCGAAATCCATAAAAGTGGAAACACTGCTTTATCAGTATTCGGTGTCGCTATTATTTTTTATTTGGTGTTGCTTCTTCAGAATTAGCTAGAAGTTTCTTTGGAAACGACTTCCCGCAAATTGCTCTTGCGCGTGGCCGCCATTTTAGTGACGTCAGCACTAGACTGAAGTTTCGAGCTCATGGTATATTTTTATTTCGGCTGACGTCAAAATTACGTCATATCGATGTTAATGAGTCATGGTTCCAGCAAAATAGCAATTTGCGGAACTTATACCTAAAAAACTTTTTAATTACGTAAAAAAATACTTTATTATTAAAAAACGCGCCATTTTTTTAAAACTTAATGTCAATCTTTATGTCAAAAGTACGATTTCAGAGGTGAACCGTACTTTTGATATAACAGATGACCCATAGAGTAAAAATGGCGCATGAGAAGTCATTTTGTACGGACTACACTTTAGCTTCAACACACAATAATATTGTAATTATTTTCACCGGTCTCCTGCCCGGACCTGCAAATCGTACTTATTGGGAACAGAGAAACGGGTAACATTGGTAGGATAGCGGGGGTTTTTACTTTTTAAGATACCATCTTAGTTTTGTGTAAATGTGATACCTATATTTTGTAAAATCAGGTGTTCCCAAAGGTTTCTAAATAAATTACAATAGTTAGAGCGATCACGCACCCAACCGATTCGAATCCGTGAAAATACGGATATATAAAAAATATCAACGTCAATGTCATAAGCTATCATACAAATAGTTCAATTTTTTTTATTCAGATATAAGTTAGCCCTTGACTGCAATCTCACCTGGTGGTAAGTGATGATGGAGTCTAAGATGGAAGCGGGCTAACCTGGAAGGGGTATGGCAGTTTTTATTAAATCCGTATCCCTTTGGTCTACACGGCATCGTACCGAAACGCTAAATCGATTGGCGGCACGGCTTTGCGAATAGGGTTGTAACTAGCCACGGCCGAAGCCTCCCATCAGACCAGACCAGAAATTTAGAAATTATAAAAGTCCAAAGCCCTGCCAAGAATCGAACCCGGGACCTTACATTAATAAGACCTCAGCGCTTACCACTGCGCCACGGAGCGCCACCTGCGGCGCTTACTGACTGCTTCGGAACATATTTTCACGGACTCGGATCGGATGAGTATGGTTCCTATAGGAAGCCTTAGTTATAACAGGTAGAAATGTGTCAAAATAATATCTCCTTTACAATTTTATTAGATACCTCACATAAACACGGAATATAATATTACATTCACGGAATGAAATTACCCGCTCCGTGAATCTGCGATGTTATTCTACGTGGTAGGTAATTAAATGAGAAAATATAAAAAGGATGTCAGTAAAATGTGACGGTTTATTCCTCAATTTGGGACAAAAGAAACTGGGGCACAGATTCCCGCCTAAAACACCGTTTGGTGTTTTTCCCACGGAATTAGGTTTTACAACATATACTACAGCGTTGCCTGTAAAAACAATCTGGATGCTTTACATTTTTAAAAATTGAAATTTTTTTACCTTTCAGCTATGTGGCCTAGAAAGGTGGCGGAAGCACCCAGTCACGGTAATATAATCTATATATATAATAATACATATTATATTATCTATATAGATAATATTACCGTAACCCAGTGCTATGAATGTTTTATAAAAAACCGGCCAAGTGCGTGGCGGGCCACGCGCAGTGTAGTAGTAGTGTAATAACATTGTTAATAGTTTATACAAAATATATCTATACTAATATTATAAAGAGGTAAAGTTTGTAAGTTTGTTTGTGCGAAGTAATCTCTGGAACCGATTTTGTAATTTCTCGCCAATATAAAGCTACATTATTCCTGAGTGACAGGCTATATTTTATTTAAAAAAAACCGGCCAAGTGCGTGGCGGGCCACGCGCAGTGTAGGATTCCTCAGTCACATCTTAGCCATGATAGTTTTCCTTTAAATTGATTATATATACTATCTGGCTGATAAAGGGTATAGTATAAGTAGTATATATAATCAATTTTAAAGGAAAACTATCATGGCTAAGTAGGGTTCACAGGTTAAGGAGTTATATCTGTTTTTCGAGGATTGTGACTACGGAACCCTACACTGCGCGTGGCCCGCCACGCACTTGGCTGGTTTTTATTGTTAAGCAAGTAGGTCTGTACGTAAATACGCACCACAATGAACACCTCCTTCTTTTTAGAAGTAGGTTAAAAGTAAATAAACGTAGGAAATATTACTCCATATAACAAACTATGTTATGTAACTTCATCATAATATATCTCTGAAATGCCAACATGTTTAATATTCTATCTACAAATTGAAATAAATCTAGTATACTCGCATTTCAGGTAAAGCACTAGCACAGTCAATGCGACACATCTCTCCCACAGCTTGTGCAATGTTTTGTCGAAGAACAAACTCGAGAAATTGTTGTTGTAATGATTGTGCTCGGACTGCAACTGCAATGGAAGTCTACGTGGTAATAGCAAACTTTATATTAAAGGTAGACTTCCCTCAGTCACGTCAAAACGACTGATGTACGCGACAGACGCGTGCGTCCGACGCCCATCCATTTTTAGGGTTCCGTACCTCAAAAGGAAAAAGGGAATATATATATATATATATTCCTTATAGGATCACTGTCTATCAAGAAATCTATAGGGTACTTCCCGTTGACCTAGATCGTGAAATTTGGCAGGAAGGTAGGTCTTATAGCTGACATGAGGAGAAAAATCTGAAAACCGTGAAAAAAGAAAAAGAAAAAATTAAAATGTGTTCATGAACAAATATTGCTATTTTCAACTTTCAAAGTACCAAGTGGGGCATCATACTATACCAAGTGGGGCATCATATGAAAGGGCTTTACTTGTACATTCTAAAAGCGATTTTAATTTTTTTTAGGTTTTTGATTTATAGTGCAAAATGTCGATAAAATACGATTGTAGTACGGAACCCTCAGTGCGCGAGTCTGACCCGAACTTGGCCGGTTGTTATAGCTCTAACTATGGTCTAAAAGTTTAGAGATCTAGCAAATAGCTAATCGTCAGCGCAGCAGAATCCTGAATATCTTCGAAGTCTTATGGGTGTGACACTCAAAAATTCAATTTTAGAATACACATTTATTTACCTCATACATATTTTCTTGTACAAATTTTTGGAACTATTTTAGAGCTATTACGCACGGTCGACTAGTCGTAATGCCGTGTCTATGCGCACGAAGTCGCCGCAACTCCGTGCGCATGGGTACGGCAACTTTCATATAAATTACAGATTCGCGTCCGTCGCGCGCCTTTCCTGAAACGAGTCACGACCTACGAAAGTCCACCTTAAGTTAGAAGTAAATTTAAATTTAGAAAATCAAGCCATGCGGCCGCGTCAGTATAGTTTATATTCCGTAAAAATATTCCCATTTCAGTAATAAAAATATGAACAAATAAGGAACTGGCAAAAGTATTTTTAATAAGCAGTAAATTTCCCAAATGTTCGTGTAAATTATTTCCCTGTTCATTTAATTCCTTTTATAGTATAAATAAAATAGTTGTAAGAAAATATTTCTCGCGCAGTCAGCGGCTCATAGTTGTGGAATTAACTTAAGCTGGGTGCAGGTGATCTGTTTTTTTCTTGAATTTTTTTGTCAAGAGTTAACAGACGTGTGGACTAGACAAATTTCAAACCGGCATTTTACCCCCTTAGGGTACGTTAGTAATAGTAAGTAAACCCCTTAGAGGTTATCAAAAGTCCTGATTTAGCGGATGTCTACGGCATATTAATAGCTATCTGCATGCCACATTGCAGTCTAGACTCTAGTAGTTAGAGCTGTGCGTTGATAGATCAGCCAGCCAGTCAGTTTTATAACCTATTTACCTAGATAAAATTTGACTTTTGAAAATATTTTGTTGTGATCAATGTAGACCCGTCTCAACACAACGCATTAGTAGAAAGATGCCGTTTGCGGGGAATTTCATTAGTCATTCCCGGCGGTGAGCGTTTCATCATAGATTCCTCACGAGCCGCGGAGGCTGCCAGATAAATATTGAAAAGTGAGCTTCAATTCCTATTAAAATGGATGACGTTATGAAATAACTGAGGCTTCGCAATAAATAATATAATATACTACACGACAACCGTGACTTTGTCTGCGTGGATATAGATTTTCTAAAAACCTGCGTTAGCGCTTGGTTTTTTTACCGACTTTCAAAAAGGAGGTGGTTCTCAATTTGCCCCGTTTTTTCGACTTTTTTTTCTTATAAAAAGTAGCATATGTGTTAATTAATTAAGAGCTGTAAAATGCCTGATTCTTGGATATTGAATTCAAAATATCAACATAATTATTGATGATGATTTAATCCATAAACAAAAAATATAGAATTTAAGATAAAGATTTCAACGACACGACTAAAAATATCTGTTTTTGCCAATCCCCTCTTATGTAAACTTCATCGAAAAGTAAGTTTTTATCTCAATTTGCAGATTGCAATTTTTTAGTTAGTTTTTACACCCAAAAAAGGTCTTAAAAATATTAGTTTTGTTGTTATATTATGTTTATAACTCACATTCACTATTTTTTTTTATAGAGATGAGATGAGAAGGAGATAATAGAAAAAAGAGGTACTTCGGCAAGTAGTAGGTAACTACTGAGAATTTCTTGTCAGAAAAACCCACTACCTATTTTTGGCCCAACTCGGGAATCGAACCTCCTCGTCATCCGCAATCACTACCTAACCACTACACCAACGAGGCATCTAAATACGTAAGTACTGTGTAACGTGGATAAGTTAACTGAGATTAATTTTAATGGCCTAACGGGCATCGCTAGTATGATATTACAAACTAATCATTTCAAAGGGAACATGAATAAAGCATGTTTACATTAACCGCATATAATTCTACGAGGGTTGAATCTATTCGCTTTGCGATCGGACCGTAAAGGAATCAAACGCATATCGTATCTACCTATGTAGATACGGGTGTATTAACGGCACTACATTAATACAAACTTAGTACTTTCTCTACATGTAGATTGTAGGTACTCACAATATTTTAAATCACTAGGTACCCATCATCTGTGCCACCAATACCCATATCACTAGTCACTACCCATAATATAAATGCGAAAGTCACACCCCTGCTGGACTAGCCAGTTTTCAGCTCAACTAGAAAATAAAAAGCTATAAATAAATAAATAAAATCTTTAGAGCGTTAAAATTGACAGAAAATTAACAGCATTTCACAGCTAACCATTTTTAAAACTTTTGTTTGCCTTTTCGCGAGTAACTCCAGACACGACGTTATTTTCTCAAAAACTTTCTCAGTACAAATAGATTTTATACACATTTTAATTCTACCAACTTTACACTTCACCTTTTGTCCTAATAATACAAAGCCTTTCCTACGCAACACGGATCTTCTTAACTCTTAAATTAGTTCGGACTTAAAGTCGACGCTTTATCTTAATCTTGCGACAGATTAAGATCCCTTTCGTCTTAATTATGCTACTTTTATTAATTTATTGAGACTCCTCTCTTTTATTTTAAGAAAACTTTCGATTTAATCTTCATTAGCAATGGAGATGAATCTGTAACCATCTCTATTAATCTTACTTTATTCAAGCTACTTTGATTATAATTGTATTTCTATGCCTGTGTGATAAAGAACCGTCGTCATGTAGAAAAACAGCGACGTGTGGTCATATCTCTTAGGTACACATGGCGGTAAGCGACAGCTACGGGCGACGACGGCGAGACACGACTCTTGGGCGGCGACACTTTCACTCTACTTTGTATTAGAATTTGAGGTGAGCGACCGCGACACGCGACTGTTTGCGCAGATGACGGACTATTGTCCACGGACATAGCCGGCAACACGGAGGAGCAGCAGCAGGGATCTCAGCTGTGCTAGTGACTTCTAGCCCCCAAGAGGGGAGAGTGAGCACAACAGACAAGGAAGAAACAAAATAATTTATAGGGAGTCAAGAAGGCCCGGGAAAATACCAAGAGCAAGTCGCGAACGGGCGCCCTCCCGCGATTCGGCCCATATAACCGAGAGGCTGGTGGAGCCATGGGAGGTTGAGGGTTGTCCGCGGAAGGCAAAAATGGATCACATAAGAAATCCATCACATTTAGCACACGCGATGCACAAACAGTACGGCGAAATACTGTAATCCATACTTCCATACTAATATTATAAATGTGAAAGTGTGTCTGTCTGTCTGTCTTTCCGTCAGTCTGTCTGTCTGTCTGCTAGCTTTGCACAACCCATTCGTTTAACCAATTTCGATGTTTGATACAGAGATAGCTTTCCGAGGAAGGACATAGACTACTTTTAATTCAGAAAAATCAAAAACGAAACTTACGCGGACGAAGTCGCGGGCATCGTCTAGTAACAAACAATTTTAAAAGTTTTCGAAAAACTCTTAAAAGTCTTAGGATGAAATCTATAGAGCGCACTCTGACTTTGCTTAGACTTAAGACAGAGTTAAAACGAGACAGATTTATGTGACAAATATACATCTGTCTCGTTTTAATTCTGTCTTAAGTACAAGCAAAGTCAGAGTGCGCTTAATAGATTTCACCCTTAAAGCGTCGCGGGTAGCTGTCACGTGTCGCACTCTACCTGTAATAACTGCTCTAGATAAACGTCTGTGTGAACGAGGGTTTAGCGTCTTTATTAGGAACACGAGCTTTTTTAAATAAACTTTTTGCTTTGTACCTACTAAAGCTCAAAGGATAGTAGGTAGGTACGTAATCACGATACCCGTTCAATGCACAGCGGATTTTTTTTCATTAAAGGAACTGTGGATTATTTTTTAATTCCACATCAAAGAAAGGCTCTTTTATATGATACTTAGGTACTTGCAGTTTCGCTCAGGCTTTACACGGATAGAATTACCCGGTTTTAAAAAAAAAAGGTGAATTTGTTTTACATAAATTACACCTTGCTCGTAAAATATTCTAAACTAGCTGATGCCCGCTGCTACGTCCACGTGGATTTGGGTTTCACAGAAACCTTTCCCATGGGAATTTTTTGATTTTCCGGGATAAAAGTAGCCTATATCATATATATGTATATAAAGTGTGTTTGTTTATTGGTTTGTCCTCCAATCACATCGCAACGCAGCAACGGATCGACGTGATTTTTTGCATGGGCATATTTGAAGACCTGGAGAGTGACATAGGCTACATAGGCTACATTGTAATTAAATCTAATTCACATAATATAACATTTACACACACACACACACACACACACACTCACACACACACACACACACACACACACACACACACACACACACACACACACACACACACACACACACACACACACACACACACACACACACACACGCGTGCACTCATATTGTCATATTGTATGAGGAGGGCGATGATCACTGCAACACAGTGTAAACTTCTGCAGGATCATCGTTCCCAGCTGTTATTGTTTGTGAAATTATTGTGTGAAAAAATAAAGATTATTTTATTTTTATTTTTTTTATTTATCCTGAGAAATCAAAGAGTTCGGACGGGATTTTTAAAAATCTAAATCCACGCGTAGCAAGTCGCGAGCATCAGCTAGTTACTAATAATAATTATGTTTTTTCTCCCAACTTAATTTGATAGAATTTGTTTACCAATTTTTTTAGACTGGTAAATAGAACAAGTAGGTATCAAAAGTTTGGTTCATGAATGTTGGCGTCAAGTCTGGGTCTGAACTCTGAAACTATATGGGAGCTCGCCATCCTCCTTTAAAAACGTCCGAAGTTAAAACCCAATCACTCCAACAGCTCGAAGTGGATAACGCTACGTTGCAACACCTTCACGTTTTAATTTACTAGTACGAGCATGTTAACTTTCTGCAAGCAATTTTCTTCCGCGCGGAAATGGCATAAATGAAATGGTGCTTAATAAAAACCGGACCAGTGCGAAGTGTTTTAGTAAAATCAGAGTTCTGTAATAAATAAACCTCTTACTGGAAAGCGAGAATCTCGCACCTTGCGAAAACCTATAATTGTAGGGTTCCCACGAGTCCCTATTAGGACTAGGCTGTCCGTCCGTCCGTCCGTTTTTCTGTTAACGGGCTATATCTTATGCACCATAATAGTTAAAGAGGAGTTGTTCACAGTGTGTGACGTTATAACCATAAATAAAATTTTCAAAATGATCTCCAATGAAATAAAAAAGAATTAAAAAGTGTTGTTTTTTCGTGAACAATGGTACGGAACCCATTGTGTGTGAGCCTGACTTATCTCTTGACCGGTTTTTTAGACTTTTCGAAATAATTTGAGTAGGTAGGTATGTAGCGGTAATAATTTAGTGTCTCTAGGTGTGCTATGTTTAATAGCTTCTGGATAAAGTGTTTGTGATAGCCTGCAGGCAGACTGATGCGAAGTTACATAATGAGTGTTCCGTTTTTTACTTCCGAATACGGAACCCTAAAACGTGAACGTGCTTAAACGGACGTGTTTCAGAATTGAGTGCATTTTATATTTTCATTTTAAAGTCGGGATAGAGATGAATAATAATAAAAAATCCTTGTAGTATCTACCAGCTAAATATTACGGTAATATTAATACAGAACTATGTAACGTTTCATGAAATGCCCTCAAGGCAAGCTCTTAGTTCTGTCGGTTTTCTCATCATGTTTATCCTTTTACTAGCTTATGCTCGCGACTTCGTCCGCGTGGAGTACAGAAATTTCAAATCCCTATTTCACTCCCTTAGGGGTTGAATTTTCAAAAATCCTTTCTTAGCGGATGCCTACGTCATAATAGCTATCTGCCTTCCAAATTTCAGCCCGATCTGTCCAGTAGTTTGAGTTGTACTTTGATAGATCAGTCAATCAGTCAGTCACCTTTTCCTTTTATATATTTAGATTGTTAAAGCAAGTGATATTCGTTTGCAACGACCGAACCCTGGATATGAGTCTTGTCTTATGTCTTGTGCAATGTTAATCGTTTGAATCGTCCTCTCAACAAGTCCCTATAATGTTGACTATGAATTCCAGTGTTAGATACATAAAAAGTCATAAACACTTCCCTATGAACCATCATCATCATGATCAACCCATCGCCGGCTCACTACAGAGCACAGGTCTCCTCTCAGAGTGAAGGGGTTTTGGCCATAGCCTACCACCTATCACGCTGGTCATGTGCGGATTGGTAGACTTCACACACCTTTGAGAACATTGTGGAGTACTCTCAGGGATGCAGGTTTCCTCACGATGTTTTCCTTCACCGTTAAAGCAAGTGATATTTATTATTTATTTATTTTATTTATTTCCACAAAAAAAAACACTTACAATATTGGGTTACTTACAATATTTAATTACTTAAAACGCACATAACTCCGAAAAGTTAGAGGTGCGTGCCCGGGATCGAACCTCCGACCTCCAATTAGAAGGACGAAGGAAGGACGTCCTAACCTCCTGGCTATCACAGCTTAAGAACCATACGGAAGCTTAATTCAACACTTGTATAATCGCTATTCTGTTGAATTCTCTCTTATTTTATACCAAATTCTTACTAAACGAACTGTTAAAACCGCAAACTCGTGCTTAAAATCCCACTTTCAGAATATCACTGCTCAGTTAGTACGAGTATCACCTGCAGTTTGTACTACGTAATACTAAACCGGGACCATTTTGTTTTTGCAAATGTGAGTGCGAAATACGGACTTTATATTCGTATTTCTGGGTGCTTAGTATGAGATTTTATAACTCACCAACGTTGATAGAATTCGAGTGTTGAAAGTCAGAGTGGATATAGTATTGTGTAGAAAGTCAGAGTGAATAGACCTTTCTGTACGTGATCAAATCAGTTATGAGACTTATGAGGAGATCTATAGGAGAACCAGAGTAACCGAGAAACCTCAACGGACTGGACTGCAGGACTTAACGTCCATCGTCGGTCCCAAGGGGCTGGAATGGCGACTTCGCTCCCGAAAGCGTAGCCGCTCCCCCACTAGGTAGACAGTAGACATCAAACGAGTATTGGCTACTAATTGCGGTACAATGATAGCTACAATGCCATGATTGCAATCCCCTCTGATTGATTTACGATACCTTTGATTAATGACCTTTAATTATGAAAGAAAAATCTTCTAAAGATACTTACCTGACATGCTTCAAGAGACCTATGTTCAGCTGTAAATAGGTATATATTGGTCAATAATGATGAAGAAGAAATGAACTAAAAGTCAACAATTCAATACCTGTAACTGTACCTGGCTGTACACGTATTGACCAAAATTGAGATTTAAATCAAAATGGTTAAAGTCCTTTTAATTTTAACGCTGAAGTGATTCGACTCTCGAATTCTATCAACGTTGGTGAGATATAAAATCTTGTACTAAGGCTTCTGTATTAACATACTCGTATAAGCGCAGATTAGGGGATTTTTAAACTGTTTTATTTAGCTCACTTTCTACCTATTTTTGTTTTTTTTTTCGCGACAGATTTTTTCTCTCTAAGTACATACATATTTTTACATAACTGCTACGGTTACAATTTCATCATCATCATCATCATGATCCACTCATCGCCGGCCCACTACAGGTCTCCTCTCAGAATGAGAATAGTTTAGGCCATAGTCCGCCGCGCTGACTAAGTGCGGATTGTAAGAATTCACACATCTTTGAGTATATCATGGAGACGTTTCAGGCATGCAAGTTTCTTTACCATTAAAGCAATAAGCCTAATTGCTTAAAATACACAACTACGAAAAGTTAGAGGTGCATGCCCGGGATCAAACACCCAACATCCTGAATAGGAGGCAGAGGCAGGTGTCTTAATCACTAGGCTATCACGGCTCTCAATCAACACGGTTCCTCAAAACTTAGACTTGTGGACCCTTGAAGTCATTACCCAATAGAATCCAATTTGTTGAAGTGGGTTGGGCTACGGTGCAACACTTTCAATTTCACTTTACGGCCATGCGAACATTCTGCAGGCAATTTCTTCCGCGAGGAAAAGGCATAAATGAAATAGAGGAAAGTTTTCCGAGCATGTGGAATATTTTTTGTAACACCTTATTACTGTGTCACAGAGAATACACTGTACTACTACTGCTATGGGCGGTACTATTCTGTATTTTTATAGTGTTTTAACCTACACTTAAAGGAAATTTCCAAATAATTTTAAATACGTGATTTCAAGCACCAATTTTTTTTGGCTAATAATTTAATGTCACGCTCGCACACTCAAACAAAGTCCAGCGACAATATTATCCCAACTACGTACTCGTTTCTCGTTGTTCGCAAACCCATTTCTAGTCTCGTATCTCGCTAATCGTCGGCGATCTGAAAAAAGTTTTGCTTTCAGCCGGCCGTGTCAGAAAATTATGTGAAATGTGTACCCAAAGTTAGCTTTGCACAGTATTTTCGTGCACACCTACCAATTAAGACTTTAGGATTTAGAATATTTTCGTACAAATAAGTCAACGAAAAAAACTAAGTGCCCATCAAGAAACATGACAATATTTTATGAGAAAATAAATAATTTCACAAAGTGAACCTTTAGCTGTTATGGTTTGAGATTTTTTTAGAATGAACTTTGAAAACAGGATGTACCACAGAATTTGGGATAGGTGTAGAAGTGGAAAAGAAAATTTGTCACTACGCATATTATATCTAGTGCGTTGGGCGATACGATGTCCCGGTACAAAAGCCAACAGATACAATTTATATTATTACCTTATTTATAATTCTTTGATACGTTCCAATACAATGAATATAGCTTTTCAGTACCTACGTACATGTAGAAAGGAGCCAATTACTACTAACAACTAACAAGTCTTTACAAGGCGTATCTAAGACTATAGAAACATGGACGACTGCATGTCTAGTATGACTTTTTACATCTCGCCGACGTAAACAGATTTCGAGTGTCGAAACGTTTTAACGTCAAAGGAAAATATACCTTAACGGCCAAGTTTTACAGCTCAAGTTTGTCCATACATATGTATACAGTCAGGGCTCCAAACGGAAGCCTTGCGAAATAAAAATTGGTGGTACCTACTAAGTACATGGAGGTGTGCGGATGAAGAGAGAACCGAACTCCGAACTCTACGAGTGGTATACTAAGATTTATATTATTACTTGTTAATATGATTACATACTTTATTATGGTTTACATTGACGTACTTCAGCATGAGTTCCTTTAGGTTACTCTGACGTTATGTGCTTATTGCTCGAATTCCACCAACGTTAGCGAGATGTAAAATTTCATGCTAAGCCTACTGGTCAGTTTCGGTAAACCAATTTGGTTGACTAAGTTGGTTAGTTCGGAGGGCCTAGGTGGATCGACCAATTACCATACATGATCAGCCAATCGACTTAGGTGCTACATATCTACTGAATTGGTTTGACTAATAAAATTTATCTAACATTTTCTTTTGCTTTGTAAGGCTGGGCCCACGAATACATTTTGGAATATCGTGTTTTCGTAGTAAAATTCCGAAATGTATGTATCATAAGTGTGGGCAACACAGAAAAACCGGCCAGCGGTCACCCGCGAGTCGAGGTGCGAGAGCGCGCGGGAGTAAAAAAAGGAACGATATAAAAGTAATTAAGCGAGATATAAGTACTAGGTGATTAATTAAGCTAGATATAAACTAAGTGGATGTGACAAGTGTACCTGAATATAAGACTGTGGACATTGGAACTGCGTTTGATTCATACTAGGGTCATCCCAAGACTAATAAACCCGGATTGGAGGTTAAGTTGTTTATATCAGAAGATTGGATGTGATTCATGCCCAAAAATGCGGGGTCTATCCTGGAAGATGTTAAAAGTGCCTGTACAAGACGCATAGCAACATATTTATTAGGTACTTATATCGGAAATTATATGAAGAAATCTACCTGAACGAATAACAAAGTGAATATGAAATACATACAAACTGCAATGGTGCTACACTATTACTTTGGGAGTACTTGAGTAGACCTGTGTCGAGTTGGAGGACTTGTCTCCAACGCAACTACTCAAGAGATTGGTTGGAGGAAAGCACCTTATACTGTCTGGAACAAGCAGAAGTACGTAGGTCGATGGATCCAATGCATCCATAGGTTGTATTGAAAGCGGTGAATCTGTGTACTTACCTTCTTACAGTGGATGTTCATTAAAGCATGGGTGAATATTAAGAGTGCCTAATGTAAGATTACTGCATCAAAATACCTAAGTAGGTATTTGATAAGTCACAATATTACCAATTGATACTTTTAGAACAGAGTAAGTGAAGGCTATAATTATTAATAGTAAGTAGATATCAGCATTATGACTTATTTGAGAGTTCAAAGTAAGGGATTATAGTTTTATCCTGACCGCTTTAATGGATTATTATGTAGGGACATACCTAGCCCAAGATTTGATCTATGAAGTTATAAGTATTATTAGTATTGATTTCAAGACTGGATGCAACGCACCGTAGTACTAACACCTTGTATTTTAAAATCGAAATAAGGTAATAAGTGATATGAAATACTTTAAACCAAATAGGCACCTACCTATATTAAAGTAGAATCAAGAAAACAATTAGATTATTATGTAGGTAAGTACTTGATACATGAGCTAGTGTAGAAATAAAAAAGTAGAGTTTATTTGCTAGAATGTGGTACAATTTGGTCTTAAATCTGTTTTGATCTAACACATTCAACCAATAACTGAGTGTGCAAATTATTACCTATAGTACATTATCATAGCATAATAAAATGTGAAAATTTAGAATGAATAATATCTACTTAACTCATTTATATATAACTTTATCTATCTAGGAAGTAATGTTGACAATATAATTTTATTCAAGTCTTAATTTAAATCATTCAACAATCATTTTAAAAAAAGAAATATGTACATGTGCTTTAGTTAAAAATAGAAATAATAATCTTACAATAACAACGGTCATATCTACATCAATGGGTCAATCAATGGTTTTAGTGCAAAATTTGGGTTATATACAGACAGGGGTCTGATATAATCAAGTAGGTATGTACTTGATACTGGTGTCGCTTAAATGCAATATTTCCGAGATTATTCAACTGTTACAATTTTTTTCATGTTCGACAACTTTTCTGATGATGTACACGACCCTGTGACCCCGACTTGACGATGAGGTCGACGAATGTGAGATGAACAAGTGGTTTTGGCCGGCATCTGTGGTGGAGAAGTGCACATAACCTTCAAGTTGTGATTAGAAGCAGTCATGTACCTGCATGGATCGGATAAGAACACAGTAACTCTTGGTGTGAGGCCTGTTATAATGATACAAAAGAAAAAAAGCCATCCCGGGCTGCCTCATTATGATAGAGGGTGTAACCTCAAGGTATTGTTATGTAATACAGTAATAAGAAGGTAAGAAACATCTGAATACTACTATGGTTAATTGAAGCAAATCTAGTTTACCTAGTAACTAAAATAAAGTCTTAAAACTTTGAATTGAATAGTCTCAATATGAGTAGTTATTCTTGTTTAATTAAATAATTACATACTTAACTATACACATAGTAATATTTTAGTACAATTTAAGGATAGAATGCCTGAAATATGTGTCAGGTGCATGTGTTTTCATTACCTACCATTTAATGTAAGATTTTTGGATTTGGGTCTATGGTAGGCATGGTATGGTTGTGAGAATGATAGACAGTGATAGGGAGACTAATAGAGTCGATTGCTAGATGCACCCATTTAATACCTATCTACCGACTGAATAGTCTGTATTATGTACTGACAGACATAGATCAACCCGCAGGCCCTGCATAATCAAATATGATTTGAGTTCCCTACTAAGCTACTACTGGACACAAAGAAAAGATTTTGGAAAATTCTACCTGGGGTGGATCAGCTAATAAATAATTAATTGGTCCACTAGATAAAGTAGGTTTTGAACATTGAACCTATTTTGAATCTGTAGGTTTACTTATTCGACCAAATTAGAGTTATTAGATTACTTTGAATACCTAGTAGGTATAGGGTATGAAATATCAGGTTTGAATTAATCTAACTATGTACATACCAGAAACAGAAAGACATACAACACTTATGCTCACGAAGTAGCCATGTGGATGTTGGAATTTTATTTGATTCTTATACCAATAAAATTTATATTAAGTGCTAGTATGTACTTTTGTTCCGTTTGCTCACCCTTGTGAAAATTATAAATTACATTGGCTGCAACTACCATTTAAGGAGAGGTGAGGTTATGAAAGGAAAATGAATTGAATCATTATTATATTAACCTAAAGTGAATTTAACTGATCAGATCAGATGAAAATAAATAAATGGAATTGAATTAAAATATTTATTTATCAGCATAACAGTGGTTCTTTCAAATGTTCTTAGAGTTTTATAATTAAAAAGGTAAAATTATATGAGCTATCACATTCATATAAAGTCACTAGTAGCTGACATCCTCTTATACTAATAGATGACATGCATTCGTGATTTTTAGAATTCGGAAAATAAAAATAATAATAAAATAAAAATACGTTTCCACTTCTCATGCTCGTAAGGTTCTATTTTACGCTGGCTATAAGACGACTAAAGTGCGTTTCATGCTGTTATGCACAAGGTATTTATAGGTAAACAACAGTCTCTCTGAATGACATATGGATGAGAAAGAATGTATGTAATTTCTATGGTGCCAGTGAACTTTTGCACTTGTATTGAGGTTGCGACCTATACCTACAAACTCATTACAGCACCCTCATTTAATCCCTACTCTTTTCGGACAATCTATAGATATGTACTTATAGTAATATTATTGTTACATTTCCTCGCAATCGAAGTGAAAAGCAGTGTTTATAACTCGGCTCAAGTGGCTTGTTTGGTGCCCTTGTTGTACAATCTGCTACCATAAATCAAAGCCTTTAGGTACTTACTACCTCAGAAAAACACGCACTGAACAACAGGTTAACTACCAAGTACATAATAAATTATTTACTGTTGTTATTATTGGATTGGCTTACCAACTTAATAGATGATACTATCTGCTGTAATAATAGAAATTAGAAAGAAATACTAAGTTACGAAGTTCAATTTTTATGTACGAGTAAAGGAAACTTTGAAACATGTGTCTCTAATAACAAAAGAGAGTTACGAAGGTGTTATTAAATGAAGTGGCAATGACTGTGGCAATGTTATGTATTACAGGGTCTGGATTGTTGTATTTCTTTATATAGCCTACTAACACATAATTTTATCATATCGTTGTTTCTCGGGTATAAATAATGCACGAATAATTCGATCTCTGACTTAGGTTTAGGTTTTGAAATAAGAAATGAAATTGTCAGTATACAGAGAAGTGTAAATCTTAACCTTGCAAGCCCCATCGGATAAATAGTGGAGAAACGGATTCCCTACTTTTACTGCCCAAATTTTGACTAGCTATTTGACTTTGGAAAAAGGAGCTTATGAGATGCATATTTTTACTAAATAAATAAATTATTAATATAATTATTATAAACAAAAGACGGATTGCTCTCTTGTGTGTGTGCCCTTAAATTACATTAAAATTTCAAACGAGTTGCACAATTATTATCACTTGCAGACATTACACGTAGGGCGATTGTCTAAAACCTGCATCAATCATTATTGTTCTGATTGGCTGAATTTGTGCGATTCTTGTTGCAACAATGCATTGTGGCCAATAGTGAGCGAGCATTAACCAATCAGAGATGATTGCGATCGTGACATTGTAGCTGTCAAACAACCGCGGTAGAGCCCACGGTGAACTAAAGATGTTTACTACTGTAGATACCCCACAAATAGTTAAGAATATCGATTTGAGTATTGAGTTCAGTAGTCTCGATAACTAGTCTTTCAAATCATTAATCAAATTACTAAAAGCCATAAAGCAAATTAAGAAGAAGATTAATCAAATGAGGTATTAAGGGAGCAAACACTTAGCGGGTTTGCCATAACCGTTGACACTATAATATTCATTCTATTGACTGTACACAAATAATCGCTTCTGGTGGCTGTCTTGAGGAAGCGAATTAAAAAAAAAAAAAAATGGTGTTTAATATTGTTATGATATAACGTGTCATTGTTATGAATGTGATTATTATTTTTAGACTCTAAACAAACTGACAACTAGTGAATGAGAGAAAAGGATACCGACTTATGTATGGACTGAGTCCTGGTGTGATAAGCGGTGATCCCTGAGAATATTAGAAACGAATACCGACTTATGTATGGACTTATTCCTGGTGCGATAAGCGGTGATTCCTGAGTATAGTTGAAAAGAATACCGACTTATGTATGGATTTATTCCTGGTGTGATAAGCGGTGATTCTTGAGAGTATTTTATGATAACCTAAGGAGCAAATAAGAGAGAAGAATACCGACTTATGTATGGACTTATTCCTGGTGTGATAAGCGGTGATTCTTGAGAGTATTTTATGATAACCTAACAAGCAAATAAGTGAAACGAATACCGACTTATGTATGGACTTATTCCTGGTGCGATAAGCGGTGATTCCTGAGTATAGTTGAAAAGAATACCGACTTATGTATGGATTTATTCCTGGTGTGATAAGCGGTGATTCTTGAGAGTATTTTATGATAACCTAACAAGCCAATAAGTGAAACGAATACCGACTTATGTATGGACTTATTCCTGGTGCGATAAGCGGTGATTCCTGAGTATAGTTGAAAAGAATACCGACTTATGTATGGATTTATTCCTGGTGTGATAAGCGGTGATTCTTGAGAGTATTTTATGATAACCTAACAAGCAAATCAGGGAAACGAATACCGACTTATGTATGGACTTATTCCTGGTGCGATAAGCGGTGATTCCTGAGAATAGTTGAAAAGAATACCGACTTATGTATGGATTTATTCCTGGTGTGATGAGCGGTGATTCCTGAGAATATTTTATGATGAACCAACCGGCAAATGAGAGAAAAGAATACCGACTTATGTATGGACTTATTCCTGGTGAGATAAGCGGTGATTCTTGAGAATATTTTATGATAACCCAACAAGCAAATAAGGGAAACGAATACCGACTTATGTATGGACTTATTCCTGGTGTGATAAGCGGTGATTCCTGAGAATATTTTATGATGAACCAAGTGGCAAATGGGAGAAAAGAATACCGACTTATGTATGGACTTATTCCTGGTGTGATAAGCGGTAATTGCTGAGAATAGTTTATGTAATATACCTTGTCCCAATTGTGTCAAAGGTTGTCTATTTTATATGTTCCAAATGAGACATATTGTTATTGGAAAATTTAATTCATGTCCCAATTGTGACATACAGCAAGTGGAAATTTTTGATTTTGTAGCAATCGTGCCAAAGGAGGGTAGCATTGACTATAATATAAACCTAAGAATAAGGAATCAAGAATGACAAATGGAAGGTGGCAATACTGACGTAAACAATGGATCGTATTCCGGTGACAAAAGCTGGTCCTAGTAAGAACCAACAAACGAATTGGAAAACGACTGACGAAGCGTCTGAAAAATGACGAAAAATAATAGTCTGGTAAAACCTGATTCGATAATCCCGATGCGAGTGGACGGTGATCTTCAGTATGAACTTCAGCAACTGATCGGGTCGCGATGGTGACAAGAGGGAGTCCAGTTAATTTGATGGAAAACAAGCAGACTAAATCGGGGTCGGCAAGTGGAAAGGGTGTATCCTTTTTATTAATAATAATAGATTTATCTACAGAATAGGGGTACAGAAGTAGATATCATGGTTGGAAATCACTTTACCTGTTCTAGCAGATACTTACTAACGTTCAAGGGTTACTTAAATTCAAATTAAAGTTCTTATAATGGACGTATTCAGTAATAATATATTAATTATGTCTTGCTGAATTCGGTACGTAGTAGAAGTTGTATAGACCCTTTAAAGTAGATCTAAAATGACATGCTGATTGTAAATGCTAAATATCGGTTCATGTTAATGCACATCTTCGCAGTCACTCATTGTATTACGTTGATGTTTGGTGGAAACAGCACAGTAAAGAGCAAATTCTTAAATACTATTTCAAGTAACATCTATTGCAATAGACTATATAAGCAGTTCGCGCACGAAGGCTTGCTTACTTCACTCGCTAGGTATTAATGTATGGATCGCTGACATGTTATCAAAGCGTATAAGTACACCAATGTATCACGAAATAATTTCCTACATCTTTGTCATTCATTTGTCACACACTGACACGAGACAAGCAACGGTGACCGATGCAGCAATTCACGGCTCAGCATGACGCTGGGTTGGTGCAGCGTTGGGTGCTGTCTGTCCTCAATCACCGTGTTCAAGTTAACCATATTATCATAAGAGGACGAGGGTCTCTGGCATCGTTCGTCCTTACGCGCTCAAGAATGTACAAGAATGGAAGTTTCCAGAAATCAGATTTTATTGTATGTTACATCAATTAAGTCTATAGTGCCATCAAGGACTCGTTGCTTGCGAGACAATAAAATGGGGCAACAAAACGCCGTCTGTTGCGCTCTCTATCGCACTTACGGGGCTTATGGTAGACACAGTTATGCATGCATCTACCCCTAGTGCAAGGATGATATGGGGCACCACGGGTAACGAGTTTATAATAATACAATAATACCTTGGCTAACATCATTGTGACTTATTTTGTTATATTAATAATAGTATTTGTTGTACTACAATCGAGATACAGTCAGAGGCAGTCGTCTCAGTTATTTGAAAATATAGGATTACATTGTGCACATTGTAGATCTCATAGTGATCTGTACTGTGTATCATTATCAATTAGTGGATTCATGTTTCTTTAAATTTCTGAAATAATATGATTATTGGGTTCTCCTTAGAATACATTGTGGTTTGTTTCGATCTTAGTACTTATTAATAATAACAACTACATTTAACCATATTATTTATCTTGATTTCGTAGACATCAAGAATATTGGTTCAATATTCAATAATTCAATTTGATAGGTAATTATCTTTTATTGTTATTCAAGTAGAGTACAAAATATGGTCACATAATATCTGTGCCGACATCTCTGCCTTTCTGGTCTGCAAAAATATTTTACAATCATTATTCATATACTTACCGATATTGCTTAGTATAATACTACATATATGCAATTAAAGATTGGCATATTGTTTTCTTATTATTTGTTTTACGTTACATACTTATATTGTAATATTATTTTTTTTTTTTCAACGGTGTCAATCAGTAGGTACCACTTGAGAATAATTAAATGTCAATTCACGATAGTCAAATTGATAATTCATGAAACACTACAAAGACATTATAATCAAGGTCAACTCATATCAAATATTCATCAATTGTATGAGAACATTGGATTATAAGATATTCTTTTAATTTATTTTTAAGTTTAAAGAAATTATGAACTCTACAGAAGTAGTTAGGTACATTGGTATATTGTAGAACTTTGTGATTAATTTTATATAAAGTGTTAGTAATGGTCAATGGGATCCAACCACTCTTACCATATCTCTTAAAATGTTTATACTAGTGAAAATATTGTATTTGTGTTGCATTAGAGCATTATGTAGGATTAGAATTCATGTCATTACAGTGGTAAGAAGGAAAGGGCAAACAAACTTACTTTAATTGAAAACGGATAGTGACATGGTTTAAAATCATAGAGTACTTAGCACTCAGAATTCAAGTTGGTGATAATTCACTATCCTTCTTTTCTTTCCTCGTTGTTGTTTTGTTTAAGTTTGATTATATTTTATTCGCTTTAAATGCAATTTACCAAAGATGTTTTATAATTCTCATAATTAGTATTGCCACATTTGCCATGCAAATATTTATTCACGTATTACTAAATACAAATACAAACTTGAAGAATATGTAGTTCATAATAATATTTAAAAATTAAATTATTGATTTCACTATAATTTCCTTGTATTAAGTATTAACATAAATTGTGTTGATTTCAATATTTGATTATACTATTGTGAATTGGTTGTATACGTATATCACTAACAATAACTAGATTATAGAATTTTCTTAATATCAAGCTTAAATCAGAATGACTTATAGTATTTACTATTTACTTATCTCAGTGTGATTTGTTGTGTATTTATAAGAATTAGACTTACAGATGTTGATTGCAATGTACATAATGATTATTGATACCAGTATTTTGTAGGTCTCGTTGGCACTTGTTTTGTGCACTTGTTAAATCTAACAATGTTAGCTTTGATCTGTTAGAGGAATTATTATACTAATCATATTAATTATAATATAGGACTGTTAAGGTATTCTATGTTGCTCCTATTGAGTTATGGGTATGAGGGCATTACCCTCGGTTGGAAGGCCGAGTGGTCAGATATGGGGACATATCTGGAGCAGGATGGACGACTGTGGGCAACACAGAAAAACCGGCCAGCGGTCACCCGCGAGTCGAGGTGCGAGAGCGCGCGGGAGTAAAAAAAGGAACGATATAAAAGTAATTAAGCGAGATATAAGTACTAGGTGATTAATTAAGCTAGATATAAACTAAGTGGATGTGACAAGTGTACCTGAATATAAGACTGTGGACATTGGAACTGCGTTTGATTCATACTAGGGTCATCCCAAGACTAATAAACCCGGATTGGAGGTTAAGTTGTTTATATAAGTTAGGATGCAAAGATCAATCATACTATCACAGGGTAGCTCAGATTTGGTCTGGTATAGAGTAATGGCAACATAATTAGACAGTTTTCCGGAAAACTATAATTATAGTTCGTTAGAGATAGCTTTCCGATTCTTAGCCGATTTTGACCATTCTTTTTTGAGAGGCTTCTTCTTTGATAGCTCGTGTGTTGAAGATTTTACAGGTAGTTTTCAAGATGGAGGACATAACTCTTTAATGGGTAGCAGCAATACAGTAAAAATCGGAGTAATAGCTTAATAAAAGTAGAATTTAACACACACATCACACATTTTTATAATACATACATTTTGATTCATTTCCTATTAAAAACGGAACCTGTTAAGAAGTGGAATCGGTAAAAAATAAATTGGTAAGTAGATACCTAAACTTTTAAGTGTGATTCGAACATACGAGGAAGGTTTATTATAAGTAGATCTTCTAAATATAAAAAAGGAAAAGGTGACTGACTGACTGATCTATGATGCAGCTCAAACTACTGAACGGATCAGGCTGAAATTTGGCATACAGACAGCCATTATGACGTAGGCATCCGCTAAGATAGGATTTTCAAATTTCAGCCCATAAAGGGTGAAATAGGGGTTTGGAAATTGTGTAGTCCACGCGGACGAAGTCGCGAGCATAAGCTAGCTGTAATATAAATAGTTAACACATTCATATTTGTCTATAGTACAGGCACCCCATGCGAAACTGGGGCGGATCAACTAGTCTTTTATAACTTCTGTGGTACTAACTGTAAACCAAGTGTGTATTTAGTACTAGGAACGGATACGTAATAACTCAACGTATTAGATTGCACCTAAAATAATTATGTGGATTTCAGTCTACCCATATTTATGAGCTATCGAGATCAAATCGTAAATTATTTTTCCATCAATTTACGAAACAGCTCTGAGTACTCAAGCCGAAGATACCTACATAATTTATTCACATAATATTAGTCAGTCCATTTGTTGGCAGTTCGTATGGGCTCGATGTTTTTGCTCGGCTGATCTCAATAAATCTCTGTAAGTACCTCGTTAGTCGCTTTGCGATTCCGGCTCCCTTGGCTTAGTATGACTCAACACGTCTTGACAACGTTAACAGTTTTCGAAATAAAATAACCTCAAATTAAAACGAATCAGATATGCCTTCTTACTCCCCTCAACATGTCTACTGTCAGTGGCCAGAGCCCCAAAATTTTGCGAAATAAGAAATTGACAGTTGATGCTAGATGTAAAGCTTTAAAACACAACACTTCCAATGAATTCTGATGTTATTTTGTTGATTTCAAGCCAATATGACAATCTTTTTCCTTTGCATTTCAGTTTCAACAACACTTAGTTTCCCGTCTAAGATTATGCCGTGAACATTTCAAGTCCCTGTGGAGTATACCTGTTTATCTGTGGATGTTGTAACTATTGGTTGCAAAAGTAGCCGGTGTTCTAAACTATGACGCTCTCCGGATACGGCCGGTGATAGGATATGGTGGACGCAGATTATACACCACAAGCTTACTCTCCAATAAATTGATCCTCAGTCATGAGGGACCAACTGGAAAGAGAGATTTTTTGATTCTAGAAATCTATCAACGCTGACGAGACGTGCAAACTCGTGCTAAGGGTAAAGTTTCTAGTTCAAATTTTTAGCGAGGCCTTTCGTACCGGGCAATCTGTTTCAACTTTCCTCTAGAGCTCTAGAGCTCTTGTTAACAAATTGCTATTAAACGCTAAATTACGCTTGAAAGTGATACCTACGGCTATTTTTAGTACTTCTTTATCTAGATAGCTGCTTTAATTATCTCGGCACCTATAAAAACCACTTTTTTATATAAAACAATAGATTACTATACATTTTCACGCAGTTAGAATAGCCTATTGTGTCATCATCATCATCATCATCATCAACCAATAGACGTCCACTGCTGGACATAGGTCTCTAGGGACTTCCACACGCCACGGTCTTGCGCCGCCTGGATCCAGCGGCTCCCTGCGACTCGTCTGATGTCGTCCGTCCACCTAGTGGTGGGTCTTCCAACGCTGCCTATTGTGTATGCTTTCCGAATGTCTATGCTATTGAATATCATCATCATCAATCAGCCTACGGACGTCCACTGTTGAACATAGGCTTTCTTTAGTTACTAGCCACCACACCCTATCCTCAGCCTTTCTCATCCAGCCGCAACCTCTTTATTTCGTCAATTCATCGTGCTGGAGAGTGCCCCAAACTACGCTCCTATGAAAACTCCAAATGAGAGTGGACTGTGGTGACGCCACTAGTAGTACACGACTCCACTTTAGGACTTTTCGGCTCCATAGGGACCGCAGCGCTCTTACGTTAAGCATGCCCTGCGCAGAGTCACTTCTATAGTACGTGATAGGTTGAGATGGCAATCGGGGTATGAAGTGGGGGGGATGCCCCGCACACCCGCACGTGCCCCGCGCTCGCTCACACCGGGTTAGCGCCGGGGGCTGTGCAGGTTCCATCCCCGATTCCCATCTCGACCTGTCGCGTATTACACTTACTATTCAATATATTATTATTACCATAGTTCTAAATTATTATAAAAACCTCATAGAAACTCGCAAGAAGCTACAAGCGTTTATTTCAGTTTACATATTATGCGACTTTGATTTATATAGTACTAGATGATGCCCGCGACTTAGGTTTTAGGTTTAGGTTTAGGTTTTTGAAAATCCCGTGAAAACTCTTTAATTTTCCGGGATAAGATTTTATGTCCTTCCCCGGGATACAAACTATCTCTGTACCAAATTTCGTCAAAATCGGTTGAACGGTTGAGCCGTGAAAAGCTAGCAGACAGACAGACAGACACACTTTCGCATTTATAATATTGAGTATGGATTCAGAGTCAATTAGGCCCCATTCTTTGCTTTTCCTTCGCCACTGAAAAACTCTCCATGATAAATTATTTAGTTTTTCTACCCTCACGTTTGAATGTGAAATGTAGAGACATTTTTATAACAGGATATTGTGGCTAGAGATACCACAATACAATGAAGGTAACGTAGAGCTAGTAAGCATTGTAGATAGGCTATTTTATTTTTATTTTTATCAATGTCTATCTGAGTAGCGCGAAACTAGAACGCTAACAAAAACTAAGCATTATTGTTGTACTACCTAAACACATCCAATATCAATAACCATTTGCCTCATTTTGTAGTTTTAGTGATTTAGTATTTTTCAAACCCGCAATATATAGCGTGCCAAACTCGGGTCAGTGCCCCACCTACAACGCGGCATTGACTCAGAGGGGCCTCAAATTTTGCCAGCGTTCTGGTTACACTCTGTATAGATAGGCCTGTTTCATATTAAAAGCATAATTACGAAAATGCACTTGAATTTTGAGCAAATATGTGTTTCCATTCTCTTCTCCGTTCTCTTTTCCATGGCTTCATGCCCAAAGGGTGCCAATGGGACCCTATTACCTACCCTATTATCCATCCGTCTGTCTGTCTATCAGCGGGTTATATCTCATGAACTATACCCAGAGTCAAAATTATCACACAGAGTGTGTTTCTATTGCCACTATAATAACAAATAACAAAAATTTCAAAATGTCTGCCATACCAATTCAAAAAATCAAAATGTAGATAGTGTTACATCTTGTATGATGGTACGGAACCATTTATGTGCGAGTCCGAACACTTAACCGGTTATATTTGAGTTTCTAACGTTTTTTGTATGATTTATTCTTATTTATATTTAGTTATTCTAATGATGAACTAAAACATAATCTAAACGTAGAGCGTGCGTCTAACTGTCAATGAAACTTACAGTACGCCGTCGAAAGTAATGTACATCGACCTTTAGAAGGAGATAGCAGATTTGTAGAGCGTTGTCCCTGTCGTTGAGAACGACAAAACGTTATATAGGAATGACAGAGACGACGCTCTACAAAGCCGAAATGTCATTCTAAAAACCGATGTACATTAATTTCGGCCGTGTACTGTAATCTACTTCATTTTGCAAAAGTTTTTTTTTTATCTACCAATCCTAGGTATCGTCGATGCCTAAACAAAAAATGCACAACGCAAAATAAATGTTTCCAACGCGGTTCTTAAATGACTATTTTCAGTTCTACAATATAAAATATAAATAATCTCAAAGTTTGGTCAGAACGTTTTTGTTTTCACAGCTCACACAGTACACACACCACCTGAAAAATCTCTAACACCTCCATAAAGTTGAAAACACAATAAAAATCCGTGTATCCCATAAAAAGCTTTATGAACGTAAGCCGATTCGACCACAATCCTCTTCATTCCCAAAGTTTTCCGCCACTGATATTCAAATGTTATTTTAGTGATAGATAGGAAAACTCGGTAAAGTCTCTTGAGGCCATTTTAATGGTGCCGTACCTGAAGGGTGCCTACAGGTCCATCCGTCCGTCCATCCGTCTGTCTGTTAGCGGGCTGTATCTCGTGAACCGTAGAGGTACAGGTAGAGATATGAAATTTTCACAGAATATGTCTATTGCTGCTATAACAAAAAATAATAAGAACTTCAAAATAACCGCCATGAAAAAAAAATGTGTTATTATTTTGTTGTACGTTGGTACGGACTCCTTCGTGTGCGAGTCCAGCTTTTTCATCATTCCGGTTTCATCATACTATGTTTCATCTGATAGATTAAACCTGACAGGATGGCGGAATCTTTATGTTGGATCTTAAATCTTGTCACTGGACTTTGTGTTTATCTACCGCCTGTCGTAATTCATTGCAATTTGCACGCTGTTCATTTTTATTAGGGATATTGTGCTGGTGTTCAAGGCTTATGCTACCAGTGTCTCCTACCTACTACTCCTACCTCCGCTACATAGACCATCCTACGGTATACGTGCCCTACAGTTGATCATATTTCAGTCACCTCGGTTCGTTTCCCGATCGAACCCTATCCAAGAGACACATGGTAGACCCACTTTATTTCATTTCAACTCAACTTTTGTTGAATTTGTTTACGTAAAAACTCAACTCTTAACACTAGATAATTTCACTGAAATACTTAAAAAATTGGTGTGAAAAGGTTCTCTGGCCGCTCTACTTTTTATCCCGTTCTCATTTGTTCAAATCTCTTCAGTATTATTGTTATATGATCATATAAAATTTATATTGACGCAGATGTGCGAGGCGTATGCCGGTATTATGAATTACTCGCACGCTGAGTTTTTCCAATATCCATTTGTTACCGTTTTAGTATATAACAAATTCGACGCGTTCTATCCTATTTTATGTGGCTACGGAAATTTCGTATCTATTTAGGTAAATGTTCTGTACCCTCTTATGTGGCTCGGGTTTTCCTTATAACCTCATTACGGGTTCTCTTGATCGAAGATATAATTCGACTTAAGGAAAGTAGAGTACAATCTATTTTTCTTACATGACTTGAAAAGTAAAGAGTCGTTTCTTGCCTGCACCCCTACAATACATAGTCGAAATTCCACTGGCTCGTATGAAGCATTTCGTTTTCCCGTTTCTAATATGCACGATATTAGTAATGGTGCCATGCATGCATAGGTGTGCACGTATAGATTCGCGTTGTGGACGCGCCCGCATCGCATCTCGCATTCTACGTGCAAATGTGGCCGTAGCTTTAAGCTGCATGTCATGATAACTATCCTTGTAAGTACCTAGGAGCCTAAGAGTCAGCGCGTGCCAGACTTTCCTTATTTTATAAAAGCTGAAAGTTTCTTTGCGTAGGTATTGTCCTCAACACTGGGAGGAGGCTTTGGGAGATAATACGTAATAAAGGTGTGAAAAATCTTACGTCAAAGTAAGAAGTCTATTTTTATGTTTTCTTCGTAGTAGTATTAAAAATGACGTCATGTATGGCCAGACACTTAGTATGGTTTCAACCCCCTGCCAGACTCCTTTAAAGTTTAACAAATTATTAACGTTCAAGGGTGTCTGGCGGTGGTTCCCACGACACTAAGTGTCTGGAAATGCATTACGTGATTTCGTGATTTAACCGTTTAGTATTTTCTATTTACAATTTACTATTCAGCTAAAGAACCAGTGAACTAGTAATAAATAAAGAACTTTTTTACTTACATTAAAAGCATAATCCTAAGTTACCACATAAAGCTCCTTAACTTTTTCATGTTTTCCTTCTACTTTTATTATTTATCATAAAAGTATTATAATATTTCTATTAAAATATTTTCAATATAAAGTAAGTACGTGTTATTACGTTGCCTTTTTATGACGATGTTAATGGATTTTCATTTCTATTAAAGTTAAATCATTTTTCATATAGTTTTCTCAGTATTTTCAAAGTACTCTTGTCTCTACGTTGGATTTCCAACAAAATCCCTGTGCTTTCATCTTACTAGTGAACTCGTGGTTTTACCATTGATTTTGTGGTCTTACCAGCGAACTTGTGGTCTTACTAGTGAAAGCTTCCGGGTTCGATTTGCAGCAGGTGCAATCTGGAAATCTACAAGTTCTAAACTATCCTAAGTATAATATAATGGTCTTGTGGAAGACTTTGACTAGTAACCATTTTACCGCCTAATACGCCAAGCGCCTTTCCGCCAGAAATGTGCTACGTAACGTAGCCTACGTAGCCTTAGCTACGGAAGTGTTTCAAACCCACTAATAGGACCGCTTGATTTTTCATAGCATAGCTTAGCCTAGCTCTCGTGGAAAGGGTTATGGATTTCTTCCACTTCAGCTAAAGATAACTCATCATCATCATCTCACCCCAATGCCGCGGCCAGAGTTTCCAGTCAGAATGAGAAGGGCCAAAAATAACAACTCGTAGAAAAAGCATAAATCTTAATGTCAATTTTATTAATGAGTTTTCGAAAATAAATAAGAGTGAATTTAGTTTCGGTATTTAATTGGGAAAAGTTTTAACTTTCTCAACTTCGGAGGGATTAACTAATTTACATTCCAACGTTTTCCATAAAGTCGAGTTAAGAAATGTGCCATTAGTTTCTGCTGCTGAATTAAATAGCTAGGTGTTTTTAGTTTTATAAACCAGTAGGTACTTAACGAAAGAAAAGCTAAATAACAAGAAAATAAGCTCTTTTGTTACTCACACTGAAAAAGAAAGAAAGAAAAAAATTACTTCACAGCCACTGTTGTGTTCGGAGCTTATAAATACGATTTTTGACGATCTGGCACAGTGATTATTGCCGTGGTCTTATAAGTGGGAACTGGGAAGTCCCGGGTTTGAATAAATAATTCAAAAACTGATCAATTTGAGTATTCGTTTTAGTAGCCGGCAGCGAATAGGTATTGTACATCGACTATTAGAAAGGGGTTTCGGCTTCGTAGAGCGTTGTCTCTGTCACTCATACCTATGTGACGTTTTGTCGGTCTCAACGACAGAGATGACACTCTACGAAACCGCTATCTCTTTCTAAAGGTCGATATATTTTTTTTTCTGCCGGCTACTGTATATAGTTTCTCCTTACTCTGCGGTAGTAGCCATTGCAATGGTTAAGCATTGCATGCATTAGCATAGCATTTACTGATACGCCGTTGTTTATTATTAACCAACACACTACGATTTGCATACTATCTATCTATTTGATGTATTTATCTATATGACGCAACGTCATATATATAGAGATAAAACACGCAATGGCAGGATGGTTTTTTAAAAATATTTGTTGTGATAGCTGCAACAGAAATATACACTCTGTGAACATTTCAACTCTTTACCTATTATGGTTCATGAGATACAGCCCGCAGACTGACAGACGGATGCACAGACGGACGGACAGCGGAGGCTTAGTAATAGGGTCCCGCCGCGTTGGACCCACCTACCATCACCAGCACCCATCGGATGTGGAACCCTAAAAAACTTTCCAGTAAGTATTGAAATTCTTGCATGTAAAAAAAATAGAATAAAAGAGAAAATATGGTTTATTAAATTAAGCTAAACTTACCTACTAACCATCCTACATTAGGTACAAAATCGTAACGTTATTTTTACACTGGTACCAACATTATTCGAAACGTTGCCCAAAATTAAAAAGCAGAAAATACTTTTAAAAATTTTAGGTATGAAAAGAACTTTTCACTTGTAAGGTAGAAAAAGCCAGCATTTAGGCAAAATTCTCGAAAGCTCGGACTAAAATCTACAAAATTCTTTTCGCTTCATAAAGTGAAAGCATTATTTTTAGCTTTGGACACGTCGAAATAAAATTGAAATTGAAATAAACTGAGAATCTTTATGTACTTATCTTAATATTATCATCACCCAATTCTAGCATTCAGCACATTTTATAGTCGCCCTAAGTTTCGACAGCGATTATTATAATAAGGTCTACGTTACGGAGTAAATATATATACCTTAAGTATGCCAAATCTCAAGTTATTGATAGGTCATCAGTTAGTCAGTTTACTTTTTAAAATGTGAGTAAAATAATATAAACATTGATTTCTGTTGTTGTTATTCGATCATTCTAATTCATTACCTACATGAATTCTAACTCTTTTCATGAAATTAATTTTCACATAAACATCGTATTTCACTTTATTTTACTTAGTGAATTTTATTCAACAAAATAATAATGCTCTAGCTCTGTTTGAGGTCTTTGCTGCATTTTATGTTTGTGGTAACCTAAATTACTATGAGCAAAACGTATGCCTTTAAGTTAAAATTACACCAACTTGCGTAATGTACAGTGCTTGATAGTGGAGCGTTTTCATCACAGGTTTTCATTAGTCCTTTATTTGTGTTGACTCGTAAATGAGAGTCTTGGCTAACATGCGTGCAATATGTACTGAATGTCCAAGCTTAATATTTCGTCACATACTCATAGGTGTTTTAGGATTTTCCCAGTGGCTTTTAATAAATAAGAGTTTGTTGTGGGCTCTTCTCAGACCTAGGTGCGTTTGGAACCCTCGTAGCTTTATTTTTAAGTTCGCGTAATAATTATCACCGCTATATCATCTTACAAATTTAACAACCGACCATCCGTGGGAACTCTGTGATTTTTCTGGATAAATAGTAGCCTATGTCCTTCCCCGGGAAGCAAACTATCTCTGTAAAAAGCTAATGAAAGTCGTGAAAAGCTAGCAGACAGACAGACAGACACACTTTCGCATTTTTAGAATAAATTATTTGACTTTGACTTTAAGAGTTAGCTAATTAGAGCGGTGTAGCCTTGTGACAACTTGTTAGTTGACCTGTGTTGGGGAACTTTAACACAAGTTGGAAACTGGATGGGCGAACGACATTAGAGCTCCGAATTTTTAGAAATTTTGTAATCCTGTTACTTTTTGGCAAGAATGCGGTAGACTTTGCCTTCACGTCCCGGTTATTATCAGTAAAGCCCGCTCCACACTCCCACAAATCGCAGCCGTGGATTTTGGCCGTTATTAGACCTCTGCATGACAAAATGTATCCAAGACACTAAGTGTCTGGAAATGCATGATGTGATTTCTAATACTATTCTGAAGAAAATTTATAAAATTAGACTTTATACTTTGACGTAAGATTTTTTTACACCTTTATTAACTGTTATCTCCCAATGCCACCATGATTCAAACAAACATCCAAACAAACGTTTCTCTCCGTGTTGGGGATAATACGCAGATAAACTTTTAGTTTTTATAAAATAAGGAAGGTCTGGCACGCGCTGGCTCTTAGGCCATGGAGTCTAGACAGATATATTCTGGCACTGGTGACATGAATTGATGATCGCAATTATTTGGAACAATTTTGTACAATATGCCCCCGCGTTTAACCCATCCGTTTGCGAGTTTTTCACATATTATTAGTCAGTCCATTAGTTCGAATGGACCGGCAGTTTTTGCTCGCTCTACCGGTCTCTATAAATCTTTGTAAGTGCCTCGTTAGTTGCTGTGCAATTCAGATTCTGTTTCTGGTACAGTTTTAGGCCTTTAGAGACTGTGGTACTCGTTCACATGATTCAAAGTCTCCTCCACCTTATACAATTTTGTCTGTTGGTAGTTGGTAACAGGACTCATCTAATTTTTCCTGGTATTTACATCATGTCAATTTTCACCAGAGTATTTTTTCTCATTTCCGAGATTAGTTCTGGAAGGAAGGATTGAGGGCAAAAGGGCTCCAGGTCGTCAAAGACGCAAATCCTCCTCCTCCTCCTCCTCCAAACTTCGTTTCGAAGAACGCACGCGATGATGGTGATATTTTTTCTTCTGTTTGCCTTCTTACCTTTTGCCTTTTGGGGCCTAGGTACCATTTTGCTATCCATACTAATATTATAAATGCGAAAGTGTGCCTGTCTGTCTGTCTGCTAGCCTTTCACGGCCCATCCGTTCAACCAATTTTGACTAAATTTGGTACAGCGATAGCTTGCATCGCGGGGAAGGACATAGGCTTTTTATCCCGGAAAATCAAAGAGTTCCCACGGGGCTTTCAGAAACCTAAATCCACGCGGATGAAGTCGCGGGTATCATCTAGTTATTAATAAGTCCTTGTCCTTGTATTTTACTATTATATTCTAGATTAAGGGGCTCAAAACCATGGCGTGTAGAAGTCTCTACAAGGCTATAAAATAAGCATAGAATATTTGGAGGAAAAACGTGGAGCAAGCCAAGTATTATACTTCAAGGGTGTAGGCTCGTAGCGCCAAAGGAAGTAGGTGTTCGTACTTCTATGTGGCGATTCGTAGATTTTGGTCGCATTACTTTAGATTAACATATTAACATTACCTAGTTATTTCGCTTTTAAATAACTAAGCCTACTGTTTCTTTCTGTACGCTAATTAAAATGATCCCATTTTTTAGAAACACTTAACATAATATTTTTAAGGAAATGCTGTTGGATTGGCGTTTCGTGGAACTTTAGAACATGGTCTCATTAAGTCTTAAGAAAATTTAATGTTTAGTTACTACTATAGCTTTAGTTTAGGTTTAGTAAGTAGGTACAGTACGCGGCAGAAAATATTGTACATCGATCTTTAGAAAGAGATAGCGGTTTTGCAAAGCGTTGTCTTTGTCGTTGAGGCCGACAAAACGTCACATGGGTAGGAGTGACAGAGGCAACGCTCTACAAAGCCGAAATCTCATTCGGAAGGTCGATGTACAATGTTTCTTGCCGGCTACTGTAGTTAGCTTTTTTTAACTAGTTTCCTTGCATACATTTTTAGATATAGAAATCGTGTTAAACATTGGCTAAGCAAAAATTCCAAAGTAATATTTCACTGGGTAGGTCTAGGAAGAAGAAGAAGAAGAAGATGATGATGATGTGGTCTAGGAAGAAGAAAGAGAAAAATGTACCTCATCCAGTCCAGAGTGACACTAGCTATAATTTTTAGGGTTCCGTACCTCAAAAGGTAAAACGGAACCCTTATAGGATCACTTTGTTGTCTGTCTGTCTGTCTGTCTGTCTGTCAAGAAACCTACGGGGTACTTCCTGTTGACCTAGAATCATGAAATTTGGCAGGTACGTAGGTCTTATAGCTGGCAATAGGGGAAAAATCTGAAAACCGTGAATTTAATAAAACCGTTTCATTACACAAAAAAAATTAAATTGTGGTCATAAACTAATAATTAGTATTTTCAATGAAATGAAATGAAATGAAATGAAAATCTTTTTTGAAATGAAAATCTTTTTTATTCGTATAAACTTTTACAAGTGCTTACGAATAGTCGGATGCATCTACCACTGGTTCGGAATGCCTTTCCTGCCGAGAAGAACCAGCAAGAAACTCGGCGGTTGCTCTTTTCAAATATTTGACATAGGTACAAGATTATGCCATGTATAAAATAGTATTTGCAGTCTTGTGCGTTGCTGGAACGAGCTGCAGGTCAAATCCACGCTCTTTTATCATTTAGATAATCTTCAATTGTGTAATGTTCGAAGTAAGATAACTATATCAAATGAGGTACCTGTATGAAAGGTCTTCACTTGTACATTCTAAAACAGATTTTTATTTATTTTTATGCATCATAGTTTTTGAATATCGTGCAAAATGTCGAAAAAATACGACTGTTGTACGGAACCCTCGTTGTGCGAGCCTGACTCGCACTTGGCCGGTTTTTTTTTTTGAAAATAATTCAATATGGCAGACAGTCGTGTTTTTAGGGTTCCGTAAGGGTAGAAACAGAGCCTTATTAATGTTACTCTGCTGTCTTTCTGTCTGTCTGCGTTTCACAGGTCTTGAGCTCGTTTACTTGTTTCGAATGAGGCTAGTTTTAGAGCGGTCAGTTTAGTTTAACTTTAGTCTGCTGCAGCTAATTTAGCACCATCGTGTATCCAGCTAGTGGCAGCAGCTTCATTGGCTTAGGCACGCATGCATTAGCATACAATTACTAGACTGATACGGTCTGTACGCCGCGTGGTTGTAAATTGGAACTCTAACATTTACTCATTAGCATACCAATTTACTCCTAACGTTAATAAATTTCGTGTGAAAGTGCTTCTAAGTAGGTGCCATTCATACCAATCCAGCTCTGGATTGGAATTAGAATTATGTGAATGAATAGCGTTATGGAATAAGTACCTGCACACTAGTAGGTTTGTCCGTTCAAGTTCAGATTGGCAAATCTTCGATTACAATTATGCACGACTACCTATTGCAAACTTAGCGTTATTGGGGCCGATTCTCTTGTACACAATCTCTAAACTAAACTAAATTAACACGTTTAAATCTAGTGCTATCGTTTTCCGCAAGCAACATTTTGAAAGAGATAGCAATAGATCTATACGTATCATTTTAGTTTAGTTAAGAGATTGTGTACAACGGAATTAGCCACATTGTTATACCTACTACCTAATAACAATCCAATACCAATAACCATTTGTCTTATTTTGTAGATTTAGTGATTTAGTATTTTTCAAACCAGCAATGTATATAGCGTGTAAAACTCGAGTCAATGCCCCACCTACGACGCGGAATTGACTCCGAGTGGCCTACTTACGAAACCACGTTGACCTCTAGCGTCAGTCAGATGTTTTATTTGCAATATATCGTGAACTTTTACAAAATATAGGAATTTTTTTCGCATTTTTTTTGTGGTATCATCATGGTAATCATCAGTACTATCACCTGTCTTCGTTTTTGCTAGCTTTCTGGTTACACCCTGTATAAAAAATAATGACTGTAGACAAAGGTTCTGTACTTTAATTTTTTTTAATCCAGGTTAAAGTTAAATAATTAAACCTAACTTGACTCGTTATTACTTTAATTATATTGAGCACCTACCTCACTGGCGGGGAAAAAAGTTTGGAAGAAAACTTTTTTAGTTATGAATTTTCATAAAAATATGGACTAAGAAAATGCTCGGGAAATGTAAAAACCATATTATTAAGTAGGTCAACATAGTAAATCAGTTTCGACATCTAAAGAAGAAAACGAAATGTTGGTAAGAATATTTCCTTGCAGCAGCGTTGCCTAAATGTCGTCTTTTGATAACTACACTTCCCATTTGAGAGCGAAAAATTCTTTTGGAAAGATATTTTTCAAACATTATAACGAACGACAAGATTGTACGTAACTTTGTGTATAAAATGTCTACTCTTTAGGAAAAAGTTACCTTATTCAAAATATGTTTTATTTCGAGTTGTACGTAAATTTGTCAGTATCGGAAAACGTATATTAATCAAATTTCTCCATCAATTAAAATAAAATCATATAAGATTTCAATGAACCACACACAAAAATAATAATTTCGATAATTTAAAATTCGCGCTAATGCGTCTGTATCCAACGGGAACGGGCGGCGTATAGTACAGTGCGACAAGGCTCTCTTGGCACTTGAATGAAATTGACGGGGGGGGGGCGCTGTTGGAGAACAAAGGCTTAGAATATTCAAAGAAGAACAAAGGGGACAGTTGACGGCAACATTAGTTCCGATTTTTGCCACGCGCCAAGATAGCCTAGTCGCACTGTATTCATCTGTACGCTTAGTAAGTATAAGATTTTACGTCTCACCAAACGTTGCTAGAATTCGAGAGTCGAAACACAATACCGTCAAAGTAAAATGGACCTAATAAGCCTCGCATTGAAGTCATAAATGCAATGCCACTGATTTTAATTTCGCAAAATTTGGTATTTCTAGGCTAATAAAAAGAATAGCGATTTTTATTTTAGGGTGCAATAGCGAATGAATAATTCCTTACATCTAATCCAAGTTTTATAGTTGAACTTGGGATTTGACTTGAACTTAGAACTTTAGTTCTGTAGTTATCATTTCAATTCAATAGACCGGGTATCAGTAATTCACTAGAATGAAGGAACTTTATGAGTTGGTTATAAATAAAAAACAGTTAAAATTTAAAAAAGTTACTATTTAAAAAGTTTAAAAGAATAGCTATGATTCCGTATAAAAATTATTAATTTGAATTTGTGCATCAACTGTCAAGTGTTGAAGTTGTCCGTGAAAAATGACGTCATTCATCAACTTTTAGCTATAATTTGCTGTTTGCTGTTCATTTTCCTCAATTCTGCTGCAACACTTTGGCCGAATATGTCGAATTCATCTTTGTTACGGTCTAATGTTCTTGCGATATAATTAAGCGTCTCGTTTGTATTGTTATTTCGTATGTTCTGTTCTATGGACTGGTTTGTTTCCATCCTTGGTTTCTTGGATATAGAGGCGGATGCTGACTCCCACGTTTCGTGCAGCGGATTCGCAGTGTTCAAGGAAAGATTTGATGTCTGAAATACTAATTGCTTTTAAACAATGACAAATACATATAACAAACTGGCGATTTAGTAAGCAAAGATTTTGGTGTCTGTAGTCTATACGGCAACCACCTAGTTTCTTACTGGCTCTTTTCGGTAGAAAGGGCATTCCAACTCGTGATAGGTTTAGTTGACAATTCAAAAGATTGGCTGTGCAAAATTTTATCTATTTAAAAAGTCTTTCTATATCTATAAACTCAACAAGTTCTGAGACTGGGATCCTACCGGCTACCGCGGATGTTTCTCGACTGACAAAGAGTGTAACAATCGCAATCACCTATGTTGCAAAAGAAACACAAAACTGTTTTACAGGTGTGTTTTTACATCGCAAGGCGGAAGAGGCAAATGGCCGCTTCCTGGGTTGCTAGCTTAGCGTTAGGGATACCATTGCACAATACTGTTTATGTTTTATGAACAACCTCTGATTGGTTAATACCTTTTCGATATTTGATATTTAAATGCATTGTTGCAACAAGAATACAATAAATTAAACCAATCACAAGATACTGAGATTGTAATAAGTAATAACGATTGATGAAATTTTTCTGGAATTTTCTAGAATAAGTGTCTTCGTACTCCAACATTACGGAGTCATAAAACGCTCTTTACAAAACCACGCATTTTGTTTCAACAGACAATGTTTTTGTGACGTCAGTCGACGTTAGCGTATAGCGGCCATTTTGTGACGGTATACTTTTTCTTATTCTTAGGTATAGCACTGTTGAGTTAATTGAATGTAATAAAAAAAATATGACTTACAATGGATTTTACAGATTCATTATCATCATCATCGCTAGGCTGTACTTTTACTTCAATTTCGTCAAAATTAATGGACTTTTCAGAAATATTTTCATTGTTGAATTTTTCAGATAATAATTGGTCATCTTCGTCAACATTGGTCGTTTCAAATGGTTCTAAAAATACAATATACTTAGTAAAAATAGTAGCAAGTAGTTAAGTTAAGTAGGTACCTAAGTAAGTAACAAGCGTAGATCGATGGAAACGCGTCACAAAAGTTATGCAAGCAAAAATTAAGACAAAATAGGGCGTTGGATGATGGGAGGATTTATATTTCCACCAAGCCACAGAATATATTATATAATAGTACTACAGGCGAAGCCGCGCGGGGCGGTCTCTATTAAATAAAATATATAAACATAATTTTCACCTTCCACCTGAGTGTTCAAGAACTCAAGCTGTTTGTAATACCACAATTTCGGTACATAGAACTCTTTCGGACTGGTCGCTTTTAGAAGACTGCTAGCCACCTTCCTTCTTTCTTTTCTATGCGAAGCTCGCATCGACTGGATCTTCTTTTTTATTTCATCAATAGTAATATTTGGCTCGGCTGCCTTTGAAAACTTCAGTAGTCGGTTATACGCTTTCATCCTTGACTTCTTGTTTCTGTACTCTGGATGGAGAATGTTCCATAGACAAGAGTTCTTCCGGAATTCCTCTATGAATTTGGAGATAAATTTTTTGCTATGTAGTCGGAGATCCATTCCTGAAGAAACTATCTAAAATTAAAATAGGTAATTTTAATCGACTCTTTTCCATGGTAGCTCCGAAGGGTCCGTACCATTTATTTATTTTTAATTTGCATGGTGGCCATTTTGAAATTTGCCATCTTGGTTTTTTATTAAGTATTTGTTGTTGGGTATAATGGCAAAATTTTAATTCTCTACCTATATGGTAGGTACATGAAATACAGCTCGCTGAGAGACAGACGGATGGACAGCAGAGATTTTGTCATAAGGTCCCGTTGGCACCCTTCGGGTACGGAACCCTTCAAATGGTAAAAGCTGTTATAGTTGAACTATTACGAACGTGCGAACTGGGTCATAAAACATTTTATCAAACCTCCCGCTTGCACTTACAGGCCTTATGGAATTGGAACATGATATTCTGGTGTTGTGTGTAACAGTAAAAAAAGGATTTTTCGATAGTCGATAACAAGTTATAAAGAGTAAAGGGAAACAATACTTTAGCTACCAGCTACCTGCGTCTGACCGAGGCATCTCTTTATCGATAACGACTTTGCGGCATTCTCACAACCATATTATGGTCGTAATGCTTTATGACCGTTAACATAATGACTTAATACTTACTACAGAATGGGTCATGAAAATGCCTCACACTATATAAACAACACTATATTCAAAACAATTTTAAATAATAATATTATTACGCAGCTAAGTATTTAAAATGTACGTCCACTCGCGTCAACTTCACATTTCAAAATGGCGGATCGGCTCGCGCTTGGTTTATCGACCCGCGGTCTTGTGTGAGCGTACGGCTCGCTTCCATCAACAAGAATGTACGGGCGCGGCGCGTTCGAGAATCAATCTTATTTTGTAGTTGTCAAGGTTGGAAGTCGTATACGTGAAACGCTCTGTGAAACTGCTCTGTACTGCGAACGTAACAAGGTCGGATGTGACTCGTCGCGCAGTAGCGACGACTTCAATATTGTGGTTTTGTTCTTAGGTTTTGTTATTTAGGGCCGGTTGTTTCAACAAACTTTGACGGACACGTAACCTTTAAATATGGCGCTAACGAACGTAAGTAAAGAAAAAGCGTTGATTCAGCATCTATTAGCGCTAACGTTCGTTAAAAAGTTACGTTTACGTTAACCAGTGCTGGCGCCATTGGTGATCGTCAAATCAGTTCGTAACTTCATACTTCTTACAAACGGAATATTTTATTTACAAATTATAATGGAATCAATTTAATTCAAAGCTTTTAATGATAGTTTTTTTGAAGATTTTGTAAGAAAGAAAAAGTGTTTAAAATGCGAAGTAGCAATATTAATAACTATGTATATAATTTAATATACTTAAAATGAAATAAGAAAAGGATACGGAGAAGTAAGTTAATTTTTAGGGTTAGTTTCGCAACCAAAATAACAATGACGAACAGTTTTTTGTACAATGAAGCAACGCACTTAAATTAACAGATGTTAAAGTTCGTCTACGTCCGTTAAATTTTAACGAACGGATCTTACGAAGACCAATGGTTTGAAACAACCGGCCCTTAGACAGGCGTTTTTAATAAGGTATGCTGTAAACAAACATCATAACTAGGATACTCTAAAATTACGACTATCATTAATACCTATCATACCTAGTTAATAAGTAGGTAGCTACTAAATTAAGAAGAGATAAAAGATAGGGACTTGTCTACACAATAAAGCTAAATACGCGTAATTTTATTTAGATTTTCAATTATGGAGCTCACAACAGAACGCTATGCGACGCAAATATTCTCACAATTTCCGATTTCATTATCGTTGATTGCTTCTGCGCTCGGGCGAATAAATTTGCCTATTTTGAATAAATTCCGCTCTTCCTATTCAAATCCACGTTTTATAACGAGATATTCATAATAAATAGCTGATAATAATCTTAATTCGTATCATTGTTTATCTACGCTACTCGCGACTTTGTCTGCATGGTCTACACAAATTTCAAACCCCTGTTTTTCCCCCTTAGGTAAAGGTCTCGGTAGAAAAGGCATGTTGAACCAGTGGTAGATGCATCTGACGATTCAAAAATACTTGTAAAACTTTAATTGAATAAAAAAAAAATATTTTTTTTTTCTTGCTTAATGACTTTTTACCAGTGGCCAGACAAATTTATTTATTTATTTAGGGGTTGAATTTTCAAAAATTCCTTCTTAGCGGATGTCTACGTCATAATTGCTATCTGCAAGCCAAATTTCAGTCTGACCGGTCCATTAGTTTGAGCTGTGCTTTGATAGATCAGTCAGTCAGTTAATCACCTTTTCATTTTATATAATATATTTAGATAGAGATTATTATATCCAAGGTCATACATTCAAGTACTTGGGTCGAGTAATGGATCTTTATATTAGAAGCGAAATAAATATTATGCTTTGTTCAAGCATAGCCTAATTGCCAAAAATCACATAATATATCGAATATAATATTTTTATTCATGGTTAAATTCATCATAACATTCCTAATGTATTTTTGCTTGGATCACTTAGAAGGGAAGCAGAAAAATATATAATTAACTTCAAGAAAAATTACTTACAAATAAGCACAACACAAAACAAAATAAGTACAAAAAAAAAATAGAAAACAGACGAAAAAAAAATAGAAAATTTTAAATTAAGTACAAACTAAACATATTTACCTAAAACTTCCGGATACAAAATACAAGACGGTCGGTAAGTATACTTACTATTTTTAACAAAATAAAAAATTACTATGTAAGTATTTATGTAGGTAAATAAAGATAAGCTATTTGTATTTTGTTTACCATTTTAAGGATGGATTTAGAGAAATTCCAAAGGGGTATATTTATGAAACATAAAATGTGGACGAATTTGTGGAAAAAGCTAGCTTTAAATGTATAACAATTGCCGATTTCGGCAATCTAGCGTTAATTATTTTCCAATAAAGAAAATGAGCAACAAATTTCGCGTAAAATGTAATTGGTTGCGAGGTGGCCCGTTTATGTAATTTATTGAGCGCCATTAGCTACTATTGAATTCTTGTAATAACATTGTTAATAGTTTATACAAAATGTATCTACACTAATATTATAAAGAGGTAAAGTTTGTAAGTTTGTTTGTGCGAAGTAATATCTGGAACCGTAGGTTGTGATTTTTTTTCACCAATATAAAGCTATGTACCTACTTTATTCCTGAGTGACGGGCTATATTTTATTTTCAAAAAAATTAAAATTTACCTTTCGGAACTTTTCGGAGTTTGTGCATTTTAAGAAATTAAATATCAATCATCGTAACCTGCTCGCCTAAGAATTCTCCACAGTTTCTCAAAGGTGTATGAAGTAGGTAGATAACTGTGTGATATTGTAGCACAATTGTATTGTAATACAATTATAAAGCCGCCAAGAAAAAACCGTTCTCAAGGTCAAAACCGCTCTTAGGCACAAAAATATTTTTCCCCCGAAAATAAAATGGAATAAATTCAGAAAATCTCTAAGTAGGATTTATCTATAAAAGTACGCGTCGAATTGAACAAAAATAACTTATATTACGTTTGACACTTGAATAGTTAGGGAGCTGATGGCAAAAATGCAAAAAAATTGTAAAATAGAATTGTTTCATACTTATAGTATAATGGTACTTATACCGTGACATTATTAAATAAAAAAAATGCTAACCTAAATAATTTGCATGTGTCTGGAAGTTTTCTAATATATCTAACAAGACTTAGTGAAAATAAAAAAAAGGAAAAATAAATCTTATTTTCAGATTTCGCCAGACAGAGGTGTTTGCGTGATTGAGTAACAAACATCTAAACATACAAACATCCACACCTTCACATTTATAATATTAGTAGGACTATGTCAATCTCAACGACGAGCGAAGCAAATCGAAATGAGGAAGTTTCAGGGACAGCTTCAATAAAATTTTCATAAATTTTCATAGGAAAAATAATACCTATATCTATATGATCTATACTTTAATGTTTAGGTCGTATCAATGAATGACATAGATGAAGAGTAGGAGCAAGCGTGCACTGCAATTATCCTTACACGTTTCTTCCCCACAAAATCAGTGAACTATAATAGAAGTAATTAATTAATTTCACATCCGATTTAAATTTAAAAATTTAAAGCATATATATGATATAGATATAGGCAGTGGCGTGCAGCTGATAGAGGCATAAACGCACTGCTTACCCTCGTTGTAATAAATCAATGCTTATTTTTCATTAAAACCTGCCGGAAAATAAGTTCATACCTAAATGCATACCCTGGCTTGAATTCCTGTGCACGCCACTGGATATAGGTATTATTTTTCGTCTTTAGTGGTGGTAATATATTCAGCGCCATCTATGAAAATTTTTCCGAACGTTGCCTGGAAACCTCCTCATTACCACCAACTCTTGCTAGAAAAAGTATAGGTACTTAATAAGTTAGTTCTCTTGGTTTCACGAGAAGAAAGTATTCTTTAGAGGTTAATTTGAACGCGTCAGTCTGCTTTGTCGGATGAACTGTCGGCTGTCGGGCGGGACAGTGTCAACAGTTGGGACTTTCACCCTCGTCAACGTGTCAACCTAACGTGCGAACCGGACGACTCCAACCAAAAGTTATTTAAGATTTAAGAAGTCGCAAATAAATATCGGGTGACAACCTGATAGCCTAGTGGTTAAGATTTCGGTATTCGGGAGGTCTCGATTTCGGTAGTGGGGGTTTTTCTGGTGGGAGGCTTCGGCCATGGTTAGTTACCACCATCGATATAAATGACAATTTGTAAAACAATTTTTTGCAATTTTTTCGATTTTTGCAATTGTGCATTGTAAGGTCTACATCTCCTGAGGATGCTCCGGTGTCGGGGCGAAACGTGCGTCGATTGTGTTTGGGATTTGTGTGGTGCTGCGTGGTGGTGGTGCGTATTGCTTGCCTGGTGGCTGCTTCTTCCTGCATGTTTAGCAGTGGAAGGGCGGGCGGTGCATTTCGCATGATGCATGTTGCACCATACAGATTCGACCTGTTTCAGCGTATTATAGCGAATTAAGCTTTTGGTTCATTGTATATCATGGACTTCCGCAAAGTAACGCCTGCTTCTATACAATATACAAAATTTCATGATTTTAGGTCAGCGGGAAGTACCCTCTAGGTTTCTAGACAGACAGATAGACAACAAAGTGATCCTTTAAGGGTTCCGTTTTTTTTTTTCCATGTACGGAACTCTTAAAACATTCGGTGACGCATGTGTGTTGTAACACCAGTATTTCATCTAGCTATGCTAGGTTGGCACAGTTCAAATCTTAGGTCTTTTGGCAGCGCGCCAAAGGATTTAGCCGGGCGGGCGTTACACCAAAGGCAAGTTTAGCCAAGAAATTGACCCCTGATCCTCATAGCCACCTTGTAAATATGCCGTATGTTTGCACAGATTTCAGTTTTTGGAAAGGTTTTCTTTGAAAACTTTTTAGCTTACCTCGTGAATTTGTTGTTCTACTTGGGAAAGTGCTCGGGGTTAAGTCGAATATATGGATGTAGAGTCGAGCATAGCTTCATACTTGCAAAATATGATGTCGATCGTGCGTTTATTCCGTTTATCCACCCTAAAACAGCCACCATAGGTTATATTGGTACTTATTCAGTAAAGTGAGTCTGTTTATCCACCCCTGTCTAAAATAATATAGATACAAATTCCGTTAATTCATCCCGCCCGGGATCAGGGGTGGACAGGGATCTTGCCACCAGGTGAGATTGCAGTCAAGGGCTAACTTGTATCTGAATAAAAAAAATAAGAAAACCCCATCTGTGTGGGAAACTACTTTATTGAATACAAAATAATTACAGAGAGTATAAAAAATTATAACATAAAACTACATACATTTATGTAAACATGATACATTTATGTAAACTTGTTATGGTTAAAAATAACAAAAGAATGGAATCGCTCAATGGTTTCAACTGGCATTCGGAGATAGATTTATGGCTGCTGACCATAAAAATATCCATCTAAACTCAAACTGGATGAGCGGTTGTCGCAATAAAAGAGATGTTAGAAATGCAAAAGCAAAATACCACTGTGTGATAATATATTACAAACCAAAATAATATTTATGAGGTCCACAAATTTTACCGATCATGACTAAAATTTTTTATTCTCATAGACGATGTCTTTTAGGACTCACTATATTATTTGTGGCAGAGACTGGAGCAAAAATCCTTTCTTTCTTTGTTATATTCTTCAGTAGTTGATGCCCGCGACTTTGTCCGCGTGGATTTAGGTCTTGAAAATCCCGTGGGAACTCTTAAATTTTCCGGGGCAAAAAGTAGCCTTAGTGTTAATCCAGGGTATAATCTACCTCCACTTCAAATTTCGTGCAAATCCGTTCCGTTCCGTTCCGTTTTTGCGTGGTTGAGTAACAAACATTCACATTTTCACATTAATAATTTTAGTAGGATTTTTCATTCCTCGTCCCATTTTTATATTAAAGTAAATAAAGATAAGTTTGAGTTGTTATAGATAACAACTCAAACTTTAAGGTTTTTCAGGGTTCCGTATTAGAATACGGAACCCTAAAAAACGCTGAACCTCAGCTCTGCTTTATTCTATTGCGTCTAAGATTTTCCTAACCACAATTGAGAAATAAAAGATAAATAGCTCACGGTTAACTTCAGCCCAGTATCGTCTAGATATAATGGCCGGCCATTTTGTTGGCCGCTTGCCAGAATGGTAGTAGTGTTGTTATGGACTAATAAATGAAGCGTTATTCATAACGCCCGGACAAATTAATATGTAGTGACCACTGACCAGGACGAGCGCGAGTGGGCTTTGATAAATTATGGTCGTATGTGCAAGAGCTCTTATGGTCAGCTAACCATGCAGAGCTGTTCTATTTTTGTTTGCCAGTCATCATCATCATGATCAACCCATCACCGGCTCACTACAGAGCACGGGTCTCCTCTCAGAGTGAGAAGGGTTTTGGCCATAGTCTACCACGCTGGCCATGTGCAGATTGGTAGACTTCACACACCTTTGAGAACATTATGGAGAACTCTCAGGCATGCAGGTTTCCTCGCGATGTTTTCCTGCACCGAAAAAGCAAGTGATATTTAATTAATTAAAACGCACATAATTCCGAAAAGTTAGAGGTGAGTACCCGGAATCGAACCCCCGACCTCCGATTAGAAGGCGGACGTCCTAACCACTAGGCTATCACAGCTTCCACTAGGCTATCACGGCTTTTGTAGTTTTAATAGGTTTAATTGATTTTGTAAAGTGGTGATGATAAAAAGAATACCCGGCTGAGTTTGTTGTGGGCTCTTCTCAGACTTGGGCGCGTTTGGAACCATCGTAGCTTTAGTTTTAAGTACGTAATTAATTATCACGACAATATCAACTTACAAATGAACAATTTTGACCATCAGTAAGCGTAACATATTCCCTATTCTGAATAAAATTCTGAATTCTGAATTTCACTTTGACTTAGACAAGTTGTAAAAAATAACTTAGGGTTTTAAAAATGCCCTGGAAACTCTTTGATCATCAGTGATCAGATTACAAACCTATGTGTTGGTATTATAGAATTTCGTACCCTAAAATAAATAAGACTCGCCGCCTCGCCTCGACAAAACTTAATCCCGGTTTCCTAGCCTAGGAACATCCGCCCAATCTGTTGGCGAACGGCCAAAATCCAATCGAATACCTGGACGCTAAATCTGGTACTAAACCGAGACACTAATATTAACAGACAAAGACCAAAGCTCGGGTGTTAGATTTTTTGTCTCCGCAGAAATAGTTATGACCACAGAATCAAAAAAATATATAGAACTAGGTGATTCCCGCAACTTCGCCCGCGTGGATTTAGATTTTTAAATATCCCGTGAGAACTCTTTGATTATCCGGAACATAAAGTAGCCTATGTCCTTTCCCCGGATGCAAACTATCTCTGTACCAAATTTCATCAAAATCAGTTGAACGGATGGGCCGTGAAAGGCAAACAGACAGACAGACACACTTTCGCATTTATAATATTAGTATGGATTGGTTATGTGCGTTTTAAGCAATTTAAATATCACTTGCTAAACATCGTAAGAAACCTGCATTCTGCATTTCCTCGCTGGACAGCCTACATACCTACTATAGTAAAGTCTGAAAGATAATATTCGCAGACGTGTAATTTCTGACTCCCAGAGGTCAGAAATTATGACTTTCATGACACAGATTTCTTTTAAAATAGTTACATTCCGACTAGTAATCCGGGGTAGGTACATTCTTTTAGCCCTTTAGAGGTGTAACCTACCTAATAATTTACAAAGTCCGCCCAACGAGGTATTTCCTTACAAGTTGAAAAGTGGCACGCGAGGTGATAAATGAGCTTTGAATGACAATACTTTTTTCTAAAGCATTTTTAACCTATTTCTATTCAAGGACTTGTTAAGTGTGTCACTATGAAAAGTTTCACGGCATTTTACTTAGTTGGTATTATGTAATTTTTTTTTCTTTTGTGGCCTTTTAGTTTAAAATGCTCATAGCTATTTCATCCTACCAAGTAACAAAGCGGTGACAGCCTAGTGGTTAAAACGTCGGCCTCGTTTTCGAAGGATCAGGGGTTCGATCCTGTGCACGCACCTCTAACCTTTTAGAGTTATAAAAAAAGAATTTATATTAAAAAGTTTTCTTCTTATTTTTCTGTTTTAAGCAATCAAAATGCTTGTTTAACTTGCGGAAACCTGCATGCCTGAGGGTTCTCCACAATGCTCGCGAAGGTGTGTGAAATTTGCCAATCTGTGCTTGACTAGCGTGGTGGACTATGAGCTAAAAATCTCACTGTGTAGGAGACCCGTGCTCAGTAGTAGGCCGGCGATGAGTTGACCTGAGATGATGATTTAGATGGTTATAAACATATATGCCAAGGTATTTTTTAAAAGCCTTTGTCCTATGCCTATACTTATTAATAAAAGTTAGTTATTCCATTCTACCATCAACCCTGCAAGCATTCACTGCTGAACATAGACGACACCTTTTTAAGGTCGTCGGTCCAGTGAACTCGAAGTTGTATCTACTCATGAGGTCCCAGTTTTGCGACATTACTATTAGAGAATAGAAAAATTTAACTACACTACGCGGCCAAAAGTGACGAACATCGATCTTTAGAAAGAGAAAGCAGATTTGTAGAGCACTGTCTCGGTCGTCGAGACCGACAAAACGTCATATATGTATGAGTGACAGAGACAACGCTCTACAAAGATGAAATGTCATTCTAAAGGCCGATGTTCATTACTTTCGGCCGCGTACTGTAAATGAAATCTTAAACGTTGAAAAATCCAAAAAAACAAATGAAAAACCACCGAAATAGGGACCCGATATATCAAAGACTTCTATTTTTATTTTTTATTTATTTATTTTATAAAGAATATGTCTATGTTCTATGTAATGTTCTTGAAAAGTCGTCCCGAAGACCGTTTTGAGACGAGTCGGACTTCTTTTGGCTGCTAAGAATAAAGGAGTAGGTCCCGAGCCCCGAACCTTTATATTTCGTAAGCCAGTAAAAGGATTCTGCCACACAATAAGGATAAGGCAGCATCAAATGAAAATTGGGTTGCCTTTTTTTGTTGTGTGTGTTTATGCACAAATTACCTATTTCTCTTTACTATTTTGATCATTGACTTAAGTATATTACTTCGTATGGACAAGGCTATTGAACAAACAAAATGGCACCGACTCATTGGTGCTATAGCACAAATGCAACCTCTGTGACGTCTGGATTTCAAACGGGTCGTTATTAGTATCTAAGAGGTGGCGCTGATTTATTTGGTTCCAAAACCGTGAAAAATTTTGTTTGCTTGACCATATTATCTTGTCATTTATATCGATGATTTTGATACTTTTTGTGCCTCTGAAATAATTTGCCATCTATACAAAATGTGAGGCCTGAAATTCTCCACCGAAGTCGCTCGCGTACGTAGGTACGTCGGTCGCTGACGTTGCGCGTACCATTCGTACTGCAAAGCTGACGGCACTGTCAGCACCACTGCCAGCATCGGCAGTTCCTCTGGTGCTGCAAATATTCATGGGCTTAATCACTTGACATCAGGTGACCCGCCTGTAGATACTTTTTGCTCGCTATCTCAATTAAAAAAAAAACCATCGCAGTTCAGATTCATATTCAGTTTCAGATTTCTTTTATCATCAACTATTCATAGAAATAATATAGTTTAGCGCTCTGTCTGTTACGTAATCCCATACGTAAACGATAGAGCCAAAAATCTCAGTGAGCGTTTTGAGTCACCAACCAATTACAAACGAAAAACATTTTCAAATTGAATTTCGAATGTTGTTTGAAAACAATTTTGTGATGAGTTGGTGTCTCAAAATGGTTAATGCACACTGAGATTTTTGGCTCTACCATTTGTATGGGATTACGTAACAGAGAGAGCGCTAAACTATTTAACTAACTACTTTCCATGGATAAAGTAAGTAGAGATCCACTGCTGGACCTGGACCATGTCTGTCTCTTGTAATGACTCCCACACGCTACGGTCTTGTGCCACCTGAATCCAGCGACTTCCTGCGGCCTAGGGAGGTTTTCCAGGGGTTTAAAAAAAACTAAATCCACACGGACGAAGTTGCAGGCATTATCCACTCTTTTTATATTAAGCTTAATGTAAAAAAACAAAGAAAACAAAATAACCTGCAGGATTGGATTATTCGGATTTTCCGCCTTATCTAGTTTAGAAAAAACTAATAACAAAAGCTCGGAGTAATCCCTGAAAATTGCTTGATAAAAAGTCGTGTCCATAAATTGCGGGTACCGCTCGCCGAGCCAAATTGGAGGCGGTCCAGACATAACGTCCTTACCTACTTCTAAATAATCATCATTTGCGAGCGTTTAGTTAAACCACACGGTGTGATAATAATCTAAGTATATATAAAATCAAAAGGTGACTGACTGACTGATCTATCAACCCACAGGTCAAACTACTGGACGGGTTGGGCTAAAATTTGACATGTAGATAGCTATTACGACGTTGTCATCCACTAAGAAAGGATTTTTGGAAATTCAACACCTAAAGGAGTGAAATAGGAATTTTGAATTTGCGTAGTCTACACGGACGAAGTCGCGAGGATAAGATAGTCTAAATATATAAAAGGAAAAGGTGACTGACTGACTGACTGACTTTTCTCACGGATGACGTATAGAACTCGGATGACGGAAGTGCAGTGCGTAATCGCCGTAAGGGTGTAAATAGGGGTTTGAAATTTGTGTTAGTAGTCCACGCGGACGAAGTTGCGGGCATAAAACAGCATTGAATACACAATTAAATAAAACACCATAATTTATTATTTACTATGGAGCTACGAGTATTTCGTAGCAAGGAAATAACTGATCTACATTATACGGACGGATAGATGGCTATCGAGGGAATTACCTACGAAAAACTCCCCCCGAAATCGATGAAATGTTTTTATTGACGTCTGCATGAAGGTCTACGCAAGTTTACTAAAGGTCTTAGCTCATTAGAGCCACGCGGCATCCGACCTGTACTGCCTCGTCTCGTGCGGTTAGTATTATTTACTAGCTGATGCCCGCGACTTCGTACGCGAGGATTTATGTTTTTAAAAATCCCCGGGAACTCTTTAATTTTCCGAGATAAAAAGTAGCCTATGTCTCTCTCCAGGTCTTAAACTATACCCATGCAAAAAATCACATCGATCCGTTGCTCTGTTGCGACGTGATTGAAGGACAAACCAACAAACAAACACACTTTCACATTTATAATAGGGGTAGTGAGTACTGAGTAGCGATTTGGACTTCTATAGACATACCCTCATTACATCAACTCCATAGCGTCAGCGGATCGTCTCGCTTGCAAGCTGTCCACGCGCGGACGGCGAATATGCTCGCATGCTTGCCTTGCGTTGACTGCCAACGCGCGCGCTGTCCGTGAGTAAAACGCACACGTGTAGAACTAGTGCCAATTGCTGACACACTAATTGAAAATTTGTGGACCACGCGATGCCGTCTCATTAACCAAGCGGACCACGCGACGTTCACTCGTTGACCACGCCAGACTCAATGGTCACAATACGGCGTCCACCCGTGGAACATCTATCGCCAACAAGCGCATGCCGAGCGACGAGGTGGCGATGGTCGTGTGCCGGGTAGCTCTAATGAGCTGTGACTTTTACCTACGAGAAACTCCGCCCGAAGGTCTACGCAAGTTTATTCTACGCACTATTTATTTTCCTGGCTTATTTATTTTACTCAAGGCTTTCAATGAGTTTCAAACAAACAAAATGACCAGTCGTTTACGTCAATGTGTTTGTACTGTGTTGATAAATCAGAGTGATATTTTTGTTTACACTAGTGACGAATTTACTTAAAAAACCGGTCAACTGCGAGTCGGACTCGCTTACGAGATACAGCCCGCTGGCAGACTGACGGACGGACCGTGGAGGGTCAAATAGGTTGCTGTTGGCAACCTTCGTATACGGAACCCTAAAAACACCAATCGGCTATTTTCTGTACGCACGCCAGCAATTTCCAACATACATTGCGACAAGGCTATCTTGGCGCGTGGCGAAAATCTGAACTAACGTTGCCGTTAGGTGTCCCCTTTGTTCTTGTTTGAATATTATATATTCAAACAACCTTTGTTCTCCAACAGCGCCCCCCTTTCAATGTCATTGAAGTGCCAAGAGAGCCTTGTCGCACTGTACTGGCAATGAGGTTCTTTAAATGCATACTAACATAATGTTAAATTAGCTGTTTTATATAACTACACGACATTCTGAATGCGATGCGATAAGCAACCTGTTTTCAAAAATTTAAAAACAAAAAAATAACGCACGCTTCCACGGATAAATTGCCGCGCGCGAATTAAAATTTCCAAGCAAGGGGGAGGAAAAACTCAGGAAAGTTGTTAAACTAAGCAAGTAATACCAAACAATGTACATATTAACAAACACATAATTAAATTAATTTCCCCCCAACTTTTACTTGTAAATGATTATGCCTCAAAAACTGATGCTCGTCGACAGGACTTCATTAACATGGATTTATTACGACAGCATGAAGGATATCTCTTGCATTAATTTCGTTTGGGAATTAGATAATGAGGTTATAAATCTTTGAATCCTAATTTTGAACAACATCACCGGCGCAATGTGGATAAATGACTGACTGACATGTATAGTCCGCGACAGGGAGAGATGACTATCGGGGAGCGAACGCCCTGCACACCCCCTTCGCGCTAACCCAATGCGGGCGAGTGTGGGTGACGTGCGGGTGAGCGGGGCGTCCTCCCGCCTCATACCCCGATTGCCATCTCGACCTGTCGCCTACAACTCAAACCGCTCTAGAAACTCGAGATTATGCATGAAATTTTTGCTAAAACGTAGATCACTACAAAGAAAGGATTTTTAGCACCCAAGCAAATCCAGTCGGCTTAAGAATGGCCAGAACGTTCACTATAATAATAGGCTACTTGACACTTTTTTTAAGTTGGTCTTAAATGGTTAATATTTGTCCTATTATATCAAAAAAATTAACACTATATTTTTTTGCGCCCTAAAAACCGTAAAACTTTAATTTAAAAATATTTTTTTCTTAGACAGGTAAAAACACTGTCGGCCATGTTTGGCCGATAGATTATCTGTGCTCTGACGTCATGCATTTGTAAACAACAGCATAACCTTCCAAAGTTTAATAAACATGACTTCTATACTAGTTTACATGAAAAATATAGTAATTATCGTTATTGTATCATCCAAGAATGTAAAAAACGCATCGATAACGACCACAGGAAAGTTGTGAATTAGAGTGCTCAGTGAAATAAATATACGTAACACGCAAAGACTTGCTTAAAGGGATGACTAACGACTTCAACCCAAATTTATTTTTGCAAAGATCACTTTGTTGTAAGTCTTACTTAATAACTTATTCAATTTATAACGAGAAAACGATATTTTTTTACGTTTACTATGAGTTTTTAGAAATATATAAAAACTAGCTTATGCTCGTGACTTCGCCCGCGTGGACTTCATAAATTTCAAACCTCCATTTAACCCACTCAGGGGTGGAATTTCAAAAAATCCTTTCCTAGTGGATACCTTCTCTTTACCTACAAAGAACACACCCACCAAATTTCATGTATCTAGGACCAGCTGTTTAGATGTTTAGGCTGTGCGTTGATATATAAGTTAGTCAGGACTCTAAATTTTATATATATGGATACTACGTTAGTCCCCGCGTGACATAGGGATGACATTTCTTTGTTTACATATTTACACTTTGTCACATCATGGCTGACAGCGTTTTCTGCGTTTCAAATAAAAATAAAAATTGTATTTTTTTAAATTGGATTTATATATCCATCCTGCGTTTTTAATAATTGTTATTGATATATTTCGTTGTCTTAAGCAAAATACTATAATAAATAATCATTTATTGGACGAAATTAGATATGAGTCAAGTAGCCTATTACTTGTCCCTTGCCGTCATATTGGCACCATTGCTTTGTCAGGTTTTATTCTTTTTTACAAACAATTAAGGGGTTTTATTGTGTGAAGTGCAATGGTGGTAACATGATGGCAAGTGACAAGTTATCATCGATGTATATCGATGCAAGTTAATAATGAACGTAATGTAAAGACCGTTCACTATAAAGTGAACTTAGTGTAAAGACCGTTCACTATAAAGTGAACGTAGTCTAAAGACCGTTCACTATAAAGTGAATGTAGTGTAAAGACCGTTCACTATAAAGTGAACGGTCTGTAATATGTCGGCGTATGGACGTTTAATAAAATTAACGTTTTGTGTTAAAATAACTTTGTAAGAGACTAACTTATCCCAGCGACTTCATCCGCGAGGACTACACAAATTTCAGACCCCTAATTGACCCCCTTAGGGGTTGAATTAAAAAAACCCTTTCTTAGCGGACGTTTATGTCATAATAGCTATCTGTATGCTAAATTGTAGCCCTATCAGTCTAGTGGTTTGAGTTAATAACGACAGAGCATTGTAAAAAATATTTGTGGCGTAAACAATCGGAAAATCCGGATGTCAGTCATATTTTGTTCGTAAACTTATTATTATGACGTTCGTAGATTAATCTACTTTAGTCATAAATGTTTCCAAAGATCGTAAAATGAGCCAAGATCACTTTAACGTTCCAATAATCTGAATATTTCACGGATTTATGAGTTTCCATGTGTATGAGTGCGCGAGACATGTCTCAGCGTGAATGATTTTGGGACAAAAAAGGATCGCCTCGCATGATTTTTCTTTTGACTGCATTATTATAACATTTGATAAAATTATAGACCCTTTGACACATTCAATGGGTTTCTAAATCATGGAGTTGAAAAGATTAGGAATTTAGGAAACTACTTATGAATAAACCTTAGCTACAAACTAAATAGGTATATAAAAGGAAAGGACTGACTGACTGACTGATCTATCAACGCACAGCTCAAACTACTGGACTGGCAAAGAGAAGACTTTGCAATTCAATGCAATACCTACTCTTTAAAATCTTATAAAAGACCGATAAAAGGCAACATTGCGTCAATCAAATCGTTGGCATGAAACTGTTTAATGAAATGAAAGAGCCTAAACTTCATTTAATATTTAGTGCTTACCACCCAATGAGTAAACAAATGGTCAGTTTTACCGCCGTACTCAGAGTCGCTAATCGTTACTTAAGATTGAGTTAAAAGGAGACTGATTTATGTGAGAGATATAGCTCTGTCTCGTTTTAACTAAACTTAAGTAACGATTAAGCGACTCTGAGTACGGCAATTAGTCCATTACACTACACTTGAGACAGGAAACTGTTTTTGATGAAGCTCCCAAATTTTCAACATGCACTTAAGTAAGCATAATCGTTTGAAAAGCTCGGAAACGTGCAACTGGCGTGAAGATTGATAGGCCCGAAACAATGATCCATATAGCATCTGAATGTGACAGTTCAGTGAAGAATAGATATAGGTAACAATCACAAACATATTTTTGATAGATTTGCGCTTATAAAAGTCTGTTAACTGCATGTTAACTGTCATAACTGTGTTCAGAAATAGAAAGCAGTTAAGTATGTAACTAAGTAGCAGATTTTAAAAATTAATTTGATAGGGGAATAACAAGATTATGTTTTATATTAATACTAGCTTATGCCCGCGACTTCATCTGCGTAGACAACACAAATTTCGAACCCCTATTTTATCCCCTTAGGGGATAAATTTTCAAAATCCTTTCTTAGCGGATGTCTACGTACTTAATAATAGCTATCTGCATGCCGAATTTCAGCCCGATCCGTCCAGTAGTTTGAGCTGTGCGTTGATAGATCAGTCAGTCAGTCACCTTTTCGTTTTATATATTTAGATAGTATTCTATATGCATTGGTATATTATTGTAATCTTTTGTCTTTCCTCAGGCGCGAACCAGGTTGTCAAGTCTTTTGGTGATTTGTTTCGGGTAGAGCCGAATCAAACTTTGTCTTATACAGACGGTATAAATATTTATTAGTATGTTTATTAGTAAGTATTTAGTGGTTTATGTATTAGTATGAAGTAGTTATTTGGATGTATGTATATTATAATTGGGTATTTGACTACATCAAAAATAAATTATTTTTCAGTGATTATTAAATGGAGGGTCTTCCAAAATACGTAAAATCCTTCGTCCTTTGTTGGTTTTAAGTGTAATAACCATTTTAAATTATCGATCAAACTAAAAAAAGCACGTCAAATGATTGTGACGTCACACACCGGTAGGTACTTCATAGAATTTCGCATACTAAGCGCGCGTTTTGACGTTTGATAAAAAGTCACTGATTTGACTAGTTGTCAAATACCGTATTGGACACCACCTGCAGTCTATATCTCCTCATATTTTCCTAATCCTAAATTTGCCTGGTAGAGACCGTTAATAAGCGATAAAGGCGCCTTTTATATCCTATGTTTGGCTGTGTTTTCTGTTCTTTTGTTATTATTTTCTTTCTAGTGGTGGTACAAATAAAGTGTATAATATTAATAAAAATATATAATAAATATTTCATTATACTGGAAGCTTCAAAACCTGTGTGTCGAATGATCCTATCTTATAGTACCTATCTAGTAACCATATTTTGTTGTGATGATTTACTTATTTGATCGTGATCAAAATTTGGCACTCATACGCCGAGTTGTTCGAAAAAAATTTAAATGGAGATTAAACTAATTTACTCACTTATACTATATAGAATTCTTGTGATAAGGCTAATATAATTAGCTCAATCACGTACATTTTTGAATATGTTGCGAACAGCTCAGCGTTAGATAATCTTGGGAACTTAATTGGAAATTACATAATATTATATTTATTCCATAGCTCATCTAGCACCCATAGATACATGTTGATCCCACACAGCAGATTCTCGGAGCTCAGGAAATTAATCTTCGTACAAATTGAGACAATAGGAGACTATTAACAACATAATACAAATACTTGCCGGCGAAATTTTGCGCTTGCAAAATATTTCAAAGCTTCGCGAAATACGATTATTTTACGGCGATATTTCAATAATACCTACGGGAACGTTCAAAGAAAGTTTGAGTGTATTGTGTTTTGGATTTACGATTTGGAAGATAGACTTACAATTATTTAATTCGGCATTAAAAGACTGATTATTTTGATGACAGAGATATAAATTAAATTATTGAATTTAGAAATGGTAGAGAATAGAATGGTAAAAGCTGGTAGAAGATAGCAATCTGTAATAATGTCGCTGATATTGGGCAACTCATTTCATATATCAAAATAAATTCTAAACTCGAAATATCATAATATTAGCTCTAACATCCAAACTGTAACGTTATGTCCCCTCCAGGTTAGCCCGCTTCCAACTTAGACTGTATCATCACTTACCACCAGGTGAGATTGCAGTCAAGGGCTAACATGTATCTGAATAAAAAAAATATGCAAATAGGTATCGTACCTACGGGACAGGTTGAGATAGCAATTGAGGGGAGAACGCTCCGCACATTCGCACAATCCCCGCGCTAACCCAGTGCGGGTGCGGGGTGAGCGCAGGTGACGTGCAGGCATCCTCCCGCCTCATACCCCGATTGGCATCTCAACCTGTCGCGGACTATTTTGCATTAACATGCACTAATGTTTTACTACACATCAGCATGGCTAAAATCTCACCCTCATAAACTACCTTAAAAATAGTTCTTTTTAAATAGTTAGGTTTCCCGAACCATTTTTTCGGCCGTTTATGATTTTCAATGCTTCTAAGTTTTGTTTAAATTTTATTCCATCTTGGGTTCCTAGGAACAGACTAAATTTGTGGACCAATCTTAACGATTTTTGCATCTATGTGTTTGCACCAATAGATTTGTTTTAATCTTGGGAGTAACACCAAAGATAATATTAAATGAAATCATAAAATTTTACAAAAATGACCTTTTTTTACTCAATAAATGCCAGACCTAATGCAGTGCAAAACACAATCGGGGTTTATTAAAACTTTTGAATTATTTGTTTACTAACTTATGCAACCCCCTTGCTTTTAATTGGTGGTCAAACTTTAAGATTTAAGATGCGTTTAAAGCTTACTTAACGTAACTTTAACAGACTATCATGCAGTCGGAACTTCTTTGCCAAGTGTTCCCTTGCTTTGACAGAAAGTTCGTCTATTCTATTTCCGCGAATCAAGCTAATTATTTAAAATTTCCTGGAGCCGGCGACCCATTTCCCCATAACCGTTGACACGTCTGTCGTTAATGTCTAGGAATGTCAAATGTAGCATGACAAAATACAATCTACCCTCACCGAGCTGTATAACAAGCGAAAATAGTCTTTATAGCTTTCATCTTAGAGATGAGAATGTTCATAAATTTAGTAACGCGAAATACATTTAAGATTTGCACGCGGTGATATTGTTTATTGTGACCAAAAATAATTGAATTAGCGGATATCTCTGAAATTTCAGGATTAGTTTATTAAACTATACTTACAATAATCCCAAAAAAATATTACTAATAATACTATTCATTAAATTTGGCCGAGTTTCTTGTGGGCTCTTCTCAGACCTGGGCGCGTTTGGAATCCTCCTAGCTTTAGTTTTAAGTTTAAGTAATTAATTATACCCTACAAATCCAACAATTGACAATCAAAAAGTGTTTTTAATTTGAATTTGTAATTTTAACTTAGTAAATATTTTAAAAATCCCGAAAAATATCAAAACTAGTAATGATTCTACTTTAGTTTAAACGTGTCAATTCTCTTTATTGCGAATTTGGGTATATTTACAGATCTTAAAGATATTTAGCTAGCTAATACCCGTGACATCGTCCGCGTGAATCAAGGTTTTGAAAAATCCTGTGGAAACTCTCTGATTTTCCGGAATAAAAAGTATCCTAATTTCATCTAACTAGCTATTTCATGCAATCTACATCTACTATTGTAGAATGACCTTTAGAGTGACATTTCGACTTTGTAGAGCGTTGACTCTGTCACACAAACCTATATGACGTTTTGTCGGTCTCAACGACAGAGACAGTGCTCTACAAATCTGTTATCTCCTTCTAAAGGTACATTACTTTCCGCCGCGCACTTTCGGTATATAACTCGGTCTCTACAATTTATCGAGTATTGTTTTTAAAGGTTCTTCTTTTCTTACTCAGTTTAGAAAACATTTTAGGCTACTACGTTATTGAGGACAACTTTAGGAAAGCTCATAAAGTTCCTAAGATATAACGAGGCAGGATATTTCCACGAAACGAGCGAATCTTAAACGAGAATACAAACAAGAAACTGCTAAACTTTCTAGTGACTGAACAAACAATAATTAAGAATAGTTTGAAGCTAACTCAAACTGTTATTCCTCAATTAGGCGTGGAAAAGTTGACGGGGTGACCGGCTGCAAAGCTGAAAGTTTTTCTTTTTAGTGAAAAATTTGCGTAAAATAATTTCCAATTTCGATAGTGTTGGAAAATTCTTGCCTTACCTTACCTTAACCTTAGCCTATGTGTCTGAGTAGGATTTAAAAAAATATTAGTATTTAATGTATAACTAGCTTATGCTCGCGACGTTCACGTAGACTACACAAATTTCAAATTGCTATTTCACCCCGTTAGGGGTTGAATTTACAAAAAAAAATTCTTAGCGGATGCCTACGTCATAATAACTATCTGCATGTCAAATTTCAGCCCAATCGGCCTGCGATTCGGCCCATATAACCGAGAGGTTGGGTGGGGCCGTGGGAGGTGGAGGGTCGTCTGACAGACAGACGCACGGATGGACCGACGGACAGTGGAGGCTTAGTAATAGGGTCCCATTGGCACCCTCCGGGTCATCATCATCATGATCTACCCATCGCCGGCTCACTACAGAACACCGGTCTCCTCTCAGAGTGAGAAGGGGTTTGGCCATAGACTACCACGCTAGCCATGCGCGGATTGGTAGACTTCACACACCTTTGAGAAGATTATGGAGAACTCTGAGGCATGCAGGTTTCCTCACGATGTTTTCCTTCACCGTTAAAGCAAGTGATATTTAATTACTTAAAACGCACATAACTCCGAAAAGTTAGAGGTGCGTGCCCGGGATCGAGCCCCCGACCTCCGATTAGAAGGCGGACGTCCTAACCGCTAGGCTATCACAGCTTCTTCGGGTACGGAACCCCAAAATGAGAGCGTAAATAATTGTGTTCTATTATAAAATGATATTCCGGCATACACGTGCGTTTGTAAGGTAACGAAGTCGAACCTCGTTATACAAGAATTCTTTGAACCCGTTTTAACTTCACAAAAGGAATTAAAAGTTCTATCTTACAAAGGAGCAGGAACGTGTTGTCCTGGAAGAAATATTATGGCATTCATATATACCTACTTACTTAGGAACAAAAACTTTAAATGGCTTCACTGATATGACAGTTACGGCGGTTACGCACTCATCCGATCCGAGTTCGTGAAAATACGTTCCTTTTTGTTTTGTATGGGAGCTTATGACATATTATGTCGTAGATAATCGCTGGTATTCTCACGGATGACGGATAGAACTCGCATGAATGAAGTGCAGTGCGTACTTAATCGCCGTTAAGCTAAATGCTCGTGGTACGGTATTGCTGGTAGGTTGTTAACTGCAGTGAAATTGCGATGTGAAACTGCAGTGGAATAGAACCTTTGACCTCCCACAGCGCTCACCATTGCGTCAGATAGGTCGTCAAACACACTTTATAGTACGCGACCGAAAGTGATGTACATCGGCCTTTATAATGACATTTCGGATTTGTAGAGCGTTGTCTCTGTCACTCATACCTATATGACGTTTTGTCGGCCTCGACGACAGAGACAGTGCTCAAAAAATTTGCTCTCTGCTTCTAAAGGTCGATGTATATTACTTTCGGCCGCGTACTGTACAGCTTTAAGAACATTTTGGAGAATTTTCTGGTGCCTGGTAATATGTTCACCCTACACTCCGGTAGGCATATGAACTTGAGGAATTTATGTGACGCGTAGTAGCGGGTGGTGTTACGAATTAATCACCGGGTCGCGGGCTGCGGTTAATTAAACACGTGATACGAGCTTCCTTACCTATTGGACTAGTCTAAATCCCGGACTTCTCCTGCTTTCCCTCGTTGTCGTCGTCATTAAGCCCTAAAACACGAGTCTGCCCATGAAATTCTAATTTAATTCGGTTTTTCACAATTTGTAAACTAATGCGACAAAGTAGACTTATGGTATTCCGCCCCTAGCAATATCATCTTCACAGGTTTATATAAAAATCTTTACTTGAAAGTGTCCAGCTTAAGAAATTAGTCATGACTAATTTGTGAGTAGCTTACGTCAAACTCATTATTTTGATTAATTTCTTAAACTGGACATTTTCAAGTAAAGATTTTTATATAAGCCTGTGAAAAGCCTGTGAAGATGATACTGCTATAGGGGCTCAATTTGAATGCGATAAGCCTACTTTGTCGTATTAGTTTACAAATTGCGAAAAACCAAACTAAATATGAATTTCGCGGGCAGACCGTGTCTTCCACCTCAATCGATAGATTTCTTGTAGGGACTTCCACAGTCCATACGCCAGAGATTCGCCTGAATCCAGCGGCTCCCTGCGGCTCGTTTGATATCATCTTTCTCCAGTGCGACAAGGCTATCTTGGCGCGTGGCGAAAATCGGAACTAACGGTGCCGTCAAGTGCCCCCTTTGTTCTTGTTTGAATATTCTAAGCCTTTGTTCTCTAACAGCGCCCCCCTGTCAATGTCATTGAAGTGCCAAGAGAGCCTTGTGGCACTTTACGTAGTGAATGATCTGCTAACGTCAAAGATATGCTAACGAGGTCGTTATTTTAATACTTTGGGACCCCAACGTGACCTATCAGCTCTGCTTAGTAGTGATAAAAAAGAAAATCTAGTCTACTATAATCCGATGTCTCCTGGAAATCATTCCAAGATTTACCCGAACCCAAAACTTTGTAACAAAAGAATAGACGATAAAAAATTCCTTAATATAATCGTTGTCCATTTAAAACATGTTTGCTTACCCAAAACTTCATAACAAATACCTAATGTTAGTCTTCGTATTAGTGATTATTTGTAGGAACTTTTTCTCCCGGGGCCGAAAGGGATTTTCAGTTATCCGAGTCGGGTATTCGATTTAACTTGTTCAATCAGGAATTGACAGCGACTTGGTTGATTGGCTGCAAACATGCGTACGAAAGTTTCCACCAACCAGGATCAAAGACCCGTGAACATTGCGATGGATCGCGTCGGCAAACGGCAAGAAAAGTAGAATATGAGAATCTTCTTGCCGATCGACGTGATTTTATGCATGGGTATAGTTAAAGACCTGGAGAGTGACATAGGCTACTTTTTATCCCGGGAAATCAAAGAGTTCCCACGGGGTTTTTAAAACCTAAATCCACGCGTACGAAGTCGCGGGCATCAGCTAGTTAACAATAACAACAAAAAATTTAAATCAAGTATAAAAATATATTAAAACTAGCGACCCGCCCCGGTTTCGCATGGTTGCAATGTAGATACTAGTGTGGTGTCATTGAGGTGTCATTGCCTCGGAAACTCTCAAATGAGAGGATTTTTTTCCGACCTAATTCACATAATTTCAATTTCTCTAGGGATCTCTAATTTTTTGAGTATTAAACTATAGCTATAAACCTTTCTCTTGAATTACTCTATCTATTGGTGAAAACCGCATTAAAATCCGTTGCGTAGTTCAAAAGATCTACGCGTTCATACATACATACAGACGCGGGAAGCGACTTTATTTTATACTATGTAGAGATATGGAGAAAAACGAGCAAACACTATCTAACGTCTACCACCTAAAGAAGAGAAAAGAAACCTGAGACCAATAATTAATCTATGCCTAGCTCGTTATTTGAACACAATGCTTCACAATGTTATCTAATACTCTTATGCAGTAAGTACCTTGAAATAATTAGTCTCGTTTCGAAAATGCTTAATGTTTTTTTTTAATAATACCTTTGTTACATAGGGCGGTTTTGTAATCACACATGCGACAACTCGTGCGTGTAGCGTGAACCACCCGACCTAAATTCTCTCATTATGTTATTGTGTTCTTTCATAACATAATCACTACCCATATTATTAAATGCAAAAGTGTGTTTGTTTGTTGGTTTGTCCTTCAATCACATCGCAACGGTGCAACGAATTGACGTGATTTTTTGCATAGGTATCGATAAAGACCTGGAGAGTGACATAGGCTATTTTTATCCCGGAAAATCAAAGACATGCCATGGGATTTTCGAAAACCTAAATCTACGCGGACGAACTCGTGGGATAAGCTCATAATATACAAGAAAATAATGTACCTACATCGACCTGAAGGAGATAGCGGATTGGTAGCGCATTGTCTCTGTCATTGAGATAGACAAAACGTCATACAGGTATGAGTGACAGAGGCAACGCTCTACAACGCCGAAATGTCATTCTAAAGGCCGAAGTACATTATTTTCTGCCGCGTTCCATACCCGCCTTCTTAGATCACTGGAAGAACATTTTTTTTTTTTTTTTTTAAAAAAGAATATTAGCCATGTTAAATGACTAATATTCCCCTTTCGTCTCCAACTAAGCGTCAAGCTTGTGCTAGGAGTAGGTACGACAATAGTGCAACGGGCGGGGTTTGAACAGTCGACCTTTCGGTTTTCAGTCCACTCCTTTACCCGTTGAGCTAACTAGAAACAGAGACAAGCTTGCAGCTCCTACCTTCCGCCTCAGGAAAGTCCAAAAATCATTTGTGGGTATGGGTATTACCTTTTATAATAAAATCCCGAAAACTATTTTGGACTTACCTTTGCACAAGTTTAAAAAATCTATTAAAAATATGCTCCTGAAAAAAGCATATTACACATTTGCAGATTATCTAAATGATAAAAGAGCGTGGATTTGACCTGCAGCTCGTTCCAGCAACGCACAAGACTGCAAATACTATTTCATACATGGCATAATCTTGTACCTATATCAAATATTTGAAAAGAGCAACCGCCGAGTTTCTTGCTGGTTCTTCTCGGTAGGAAAGGCATTCCGAACCAGTGGTAGATGCATCCGACTATTCGTAAGTACTTGTAAAAGTTTATACGAATAAAAATGATTTTTATTTTATTTATTTTATTTTTTATTGAGGCTCTAAATATACTCTCAATTATTCTTCTAAATGACGTACCAAATTCGATAAGGGAATCAAGCCCAGGCGTTATATAACAACGGACCTGGATTTAACTTAATACCGTGTTAGATCTTCAGCCTACCCCGAATCCACTTTCAATCCTCCAGAGGGCTTAACCTTATCCGAAGCTCAAAGTCGAGACCTTTGGTATAGGGTGGTAAGGCTAGTTTACACTATTGATAAACTAAGTTTATCGGACTTGCTGTTTGCTATAATTATAATTTTATGCAATAAATATGTAGGCCTGACGCTACCCTTAACGGTTAGCGAAATGAAGTTTGGAATAGTTTAGAGATTTTGAACACCGCGAAACCGATGGAACCACAAATTCAGAGTTTTCAGATTTTTTCCCCGAATGTCTGCTATAAGAATAGCAGATCAGATTTTTTCCTGAATGCCTACCTGCCTGCCAAATTTCATGATTCTAGGTCAACGGGAAGTACCCTGTAGGTTTCTTGACAGACACACAGACAGACAGACAGACAACAAAGTGGTATAAGGGTTCCGTTTTTCCTTTTGAGGCAGGTACGGAACCCTAATAATAAGGAAATGTTTCCTTTAAGTAAAATGATCTTACTTAAGAATTTAAGGTAGTTCCCCTGGAGCGTCTATAATATTTTTCCATCCTGTATTTAAAAGAAATAGCTGACTGACTGACTGATCTATCAACGCACAGCTCAAACTACTGGACGGATCGGGCTGTTTGACATGCAAATAGCTATTATGACGTAGACATCCGCTGAGAAAGGATTTTTGAAAATTCAATCCCTAAAGGGGTAAAACATGGGTTTGAAATTTGTGTACTTAGTCTACGTGGACGAAGTCGCGGGCGCAAGCTAGTATGGTAATAAGACGAAACCCGGAATGCGTAATGAGATGACCCGGAAATGAAATGCTAAATGTAGTCAAACCAAAGGACTGGCTGTTACGACTTATGAACCGCGACAGAGCTCGAACTCTACGAGAGGGAATAAATGATCGACCTTATATCAGAATATAACAAGATTTAATTAAGTTTATGAGTTACATGTTAACGTTTGGCATATTATACAGGATGTAAACAGAACGCTATCAAAAACTTAGCGTTATTGTTATACTACCTAAACACAATCCAATACCAATAACCATTTGCCTCATTTTGTAGTTTTAGTGATTTAGTATTTTTCAAACTTGCAATGTATAGCGTGCAAAACTCAGGTCAATGCCGCGCCTACGACGCGGCATTGACTCCGGGTGGCCTACTTATGCAACGTTTGTTGACCTCTAGCGTCAGTTAAACGTTTTCTTTATATATATCGTAAACTTTTACAAAATGTAGGATTTTTTATATATTTTTCGCGTTTTTTTTGTTGTATCATACCAGTAATCATCAGTACTATCACCTGTTTTCGCTTTTGCTAGCGTTCTGGTTACACCCTGTATATATCTCCTATATAAAGTATAAGCAGTGATAGCATGATAAAATTTTGGTGTAGCTTCGAATTGTCAAATCTCAATATTTTCACACTAACAACACGCAAATAGATAATACGCATCCCGAGATACCTTTTGTAGAATAAATACCTAAAAGAAAATAAAGTGTCGGATTATATGTGCTCCGATACTATGGATACAACACGCCTACAAAATAATACGCAGCTCAAAAAGAAACTTTTAATATTCTGCAGTTGGCTGGCGAGAAATTTTCCATTCCTTTGATATATTACTCCGCGTTATTTGTTAAACTTTTGATACATAGATTGTACTCATACATCGTTCCTTTATGTTCACAAAACACTTGGAATACAGCGACTTCGCCCCTGTAGATTTTATTCACAAAGAACTTCATGTCCTACATAGAAAACTTAGTAATTCAGATAAACTTTACAAAAGTTTTAGAATAGTCAATTGAAACTATGTAATTAAAATTATTATCCGAATCCGTGAAAATACGGATATAAAACATAATATCTACGTCATATGTCATACAATAGAGCCTCAATAGCTCAACTGGTAAAGGACTAAGAACTTAAGAAGTGGACTGAAAACCGAAAGGTCGACGGTTCAAACCCCGCCCGTTGCACTATAATTGTCGTACCTACTTCTAGCACAAGCTTCACGCTTAGTTGGAAAGGGGACCATTAGTCATTTAACATGGCTAATTTTTTTTTTTAAATAGTTTTATGATAACGTCGGAACGTATTTGGACTGACTCGGATCGGTTAAGTGCGTAACCGCCGTAAAAGTCTCAGATGTCATGTAAATCAGTTAAACCCAAACTCCCAGTTAGAAGTTAAAACAAAGGCATCGCACCCTGATTGAACGAGTTCAATCGAGTGACCGTCTCCCTGACGGATAACTATACAAATCCCTTCCGAACCCCGAAGAAAAAGTTCCCCCAATTTGTTCGTGTAAATAAACTTACTTTATCAATTATGTCGGGTTCAGTTTGTTCGGAGTTTTCAAAACAAACAGACATGTTTTACCTACTAAGGTACCTACCTATTTTTTTCTATTTTAGTTTGTGGGCGTAGATCCTGTTCTAGGAAGAATGGTATCGCCTTAGTTTTATAGAATTCTAGATGATGCCCGCGACTTTGTCGGCGCGGAGTTCTTAAAAACCAAGGGAATTCGCCGATTTTCCGAGATAAAAAGTGGCTTAATATACGGTATGCTAGCTTTTTCTATATCAAATAGATAATGAACTCAAATTTGCCTATGTGGAATTAGGTTTTCAAAAAAATCCCTGAGTGACAAAAAGACATCGGAATGTAAGCTGTCTCTGTACCAGATTCCGTCAAATGGGTGAAACAGATCGCGATATCACGCATCTCGTACTAATATTGGTATGACTAAAGACGTTGGATACCTCATGAGGGACTATTGTCTCATTATTGTCTCAAGAGAACTCCTGTCATGGAAAGGAGTATGAAAATGAAAATGAAAATGAAAATCTTTTTTATTCGTATAAACTTTTACAAGTGCTTACGAATAGTCGGATGCATCTACCACTGGTTCGGAATGCCTTATGTAATTAACTAACCCTCAGCAATAAAGAAGAATCTCATGAAGAGCTTGTTTGCTATAAGAACCACATAGAATTTCCATTTGCTGGAGCAGGATAATCGCATAAGAGCATTGTGACAAGCATAATATCCCACCGTACGTAAAAGAGATATCACATGAACTCACGGCGCGACGCAGACAACTTTTATGACAGTCTTTTATATCATTTTATTAAGCCCTTTTTCGTTACAAAGCCAAAAAGGCAGCGCAGACAGGCGATTTATTATGGGATGACTCGTTAATGGTCCAAGATCCCAGGACCGCCAGACGTTACTTATTTTCTGAGAAACAAAATGTGTGCGACTGCGATAGAGTAGTGTTAGTGTGTACTTTCATTGTACCCATATTTTCTAGCTTGTACCGACGGCTAATTTAAAGGTATCAGCTGCTAACGATACGTAAAAACATAGTTCACTTTTCTTAAAGCCAGAGTGCTAATTTTTACGTATATTTTACATAATAATGTTAGTAATAACTAATAATATTCAACACTTCCCATCGGCGATAATTTCCGCCAGACGCTTTAAAGCTTGCAAAAATTCCGAGTGGAATTTTTTTTGTTATCATAATATGAGTATCATACTCAGAAACTATACTTGTAAAGTAAACACTCAGACTTTAAGAAAAGTAAGTGTGTGTTTTACGTAGCCTTAGCAACTGATATCTTTAAATTGCCCGTTGGCACAAGCTAGAAAATATGCATAGGCAGTAGGCACGTTAAAAATACACATTACACGATTCTATCCCGCGCATTTTGTTTCGCAGAACGTCTGGTGTAAGGTGGTGTGTATGGTGGTGGTGGAGTAACGTCTGGTGGCACTGGGATCTTGGACCATATTTTTGGATGAGTCGTTAACCTTTCTTTTTACCGACGTGTTGGAGTCTGCCAGCAGCGGATGTATTCAACATTAATCAACGTTACGTCAGTTAACGTAAAATTTAAATTTACTGCTCATGTATTCCTCTTGAAACCTGATAAGATTTTATGGAAAAAAATAAATTTAAGGGCCGACGCATACCCACAGAACGGAGCGGAGCCAATCTTTTTAAAATAACAATTTAAACTCGACTTTATGTATTTCGCATTCGGTTGAAATTGACTTAATGAAAACAAAATATGGAAGAGTCTCAAAGGAATCGCAGCTTACCTCGTGCCCCTCTGCCGTTGTGACGATGTAAATAAAGCTTAGTTGAGTTGTTATCAAAATATACTCTCACCCTCGACTTTGTTCTACTCAGTCGGTGTGTATTGTACTTTAAGACGATAAAATAAATTAATGAAGCTTATAGCGGATTGTTTGAGGTCCTAGCCACAGAATCCTAATAAAAGTCTTTGGGTATATACGCCTGTTTTTTCTATTGATATTTTCATATGCGTAGCGACGAATTTTCGCTTCTTTACTTCTATAGATATTGATTATAAAAGGTACCTATTTAGGTATCAGCAGATTTCAATAGATAAGTAGGTATACGATAGTGCTTAAAAGTTATTTAAAACGGAAGTGGGTAATACGTCTCAAAGAGGAAAGATTAACAATATTATTATTGGCTCAGAGTAACTCGTTATGTTTTGAATGGGCTCGGGAAGAAGGGTTTTTGTTCCGAATGCGTGGATTCTGCGATCTCGCGCCGCCGCGCCGCGGCTCAGTTTTGTTCGATGTTTACATGATTTATTGCCTGTTCGCTTTCAACTCGCGATCGATTTGCAATGCTCCCAAAATTGAAAATGAAATGAAATTGAAATGTTTTACGAGTTTTACGAGTTACTTTTTTATTACGAGAAAGTACTTATTTAGTGTAGGGTTTAAGGGAATATTTCTATTGTTATTATAGTTATAAAAGAAGAAATTGCTTACTAAAAAAAACAGTAAGCAACCGATTTTAATTTCGGACCACTAATTATATGGGAAAGCGAGAAAAGTACCTACACAGTTCATTATAGCCCAGTACCCGTAGATATACAGATGTACAGAAGATATAATTACTCCAGAAAGCCTTGTACTGCATCGATTTTTACGAATGTGAGCCTATTTTTCATAAGTATCGCTATTTGGGTGAACTGTAACCAATCAAATGCCAGAAAATCCATCCATCTACTGAAATAAATGGCAGTCGAACAGACTGTATGATAAAGGCTGATTTACATTGATCCAGTGACTAACAACAGTTACTGTCGCCAGCGTTTCCCGTCACTGGACCGCTATTGTTTACACGTATATATTCAGTCAGTCGTAGGAATTTTATTGTTGTGTTTTGACACGTTCGGTCGTACAGAAGTGGGCCCGTGACTGACACAAAACGCACGAGAAAGCACCGCAAAACATGTTCGCAACGCCACACTTGCTGGTACTAGCTATTCTTTATTGATAAAAAAAACTTGAAGAGACATTACAGTTGCCCAATTCGTCTCCCCAGGCTAAAGTAAAAAAAAAAAAATAATTAAACTTGCACACGTAAAAACTTAATTATCAAATAATTAATAATAACTAATTAAAATTAACAATAAGTAGGTATTAATAACACTGATTTTCTAATATTGGTTTCGTTGGTGACTGGCAAGGTGGTGGCGGTTACTAGCAGGAAAATCACTAGATTTTCACGCAAGTTTAGCAGCACTTCATTAAGATTGAAAAAGATTTTAAGCACTGTCATGCCAGCGAAGCAGTCGCTAGTTACTAGATCAATTAAAACCCGCCATAAGCTAAGAGCTTTCTACCATTATTACATCGTACGTTTAGTACAATGAGTGCTCGGATATAATAGCTGTTAATACGAACGGCTAAAGGGGCATAAATTACTGCCTATTGAACCAGAGGCATATTGCTATATAAGCCACTTTTGATTCAAGACTTTCATGCTGAGGTCTAGCGAACTTTGACTTTGTTCAGACTTACGACACAGTTCGAACGAGACAACGTTGTATTGCAGACATAAATCGGCCTCGTTTTTACAGAAACTTAAGCCTGAGCAAAATCAAAGAAAGTAAGTAGGTAGGTACGATCTACTACATCTTAGGGATGATTTATGCTAGACCGTGCTGGGCTCCAGGTATGCCACATCTGAGGCATGGATCTAGGATAAGAAACATATTTAAAAGTAAAAAAATTAAAAAAAAAACTGTACCTACAAAATAATTCCCATTCTGCAAGCTTGTTCGTTTCTCTTTAATAAAAATGCCTTTGTATTTGTCATCCTGTTCCTCCGTGATATATTTATATCTTAGTGTCAGCTGGATTGTACAGTGTAAATGCAAAACCCACGAGTTGAAGTCTATAGAGATGCAGACATCTGGCGTCAAAAACGCTCTACAGGTTTCTACATGGCAACAAGAACGGCTAAGCGACTAACGCTTGGCCACGTGGAGTTAGCCACCGTAGAAGCCTTCTACAAGGCCAGACTTGAGCTAATTTAAAAACCATGAATGCCAATAAAACATCGATTATGTTATTAAAACAGTATAAATTAAAAGAGTAACATGATTGTTTTATTCTGAAATCGTTATTTGTAAGTACCTACTGTAATGTTGTATTAAATATAATAATGTTTCTTCATGTAATTTGTGTTTATTTTAATATTTCCACTCGGATTAACTTAGTAATTAATATTAATACAATGAGCTAGTGTGCACGGCTCTGGCCAAATCTTACAAGTGGAAGTCTATCAATTGACGTTGACACATGTCAGGTGACACCTACGTACGACATTGACAATTGGTCACTTGTCTATGAGTTGTCTCTGCTACATCATCCCCTTTTATTTTTTAAAAAAAAATATCTACATAATCATCCAGTTACAATTTTGAAAAATTACTTACATATATCATCCCCTTTTAATTTTACATAACTATATCATCCCCTTTTAATTTTACAATTTACATAATTATTACTTAATTAATTTTATAATATTATTGTGCCACACTTCTTAAATTTACTACAATTATTGACTCTTAAACTACCCATTCAACCAGCGATGGACAGCCTGTCTGATTGAAACACAAAGTCTACGCCGCCGGTCGAATATGAAACGAGGTTCTACTATATTGTACATTATTTTTGTCTATTATTACATATGCTCTATATCCATTATATCTAACAATTTCGCCTTCTGACCAAATATTCTTACTTGGCTCTTTTTTGAACCAAACTTTTGCCCTACAGTAAACTTACTTTTAAATCGACTTGTCTTATTATAATTTTTTATATTTCTAGTTTGTACATCATTAAACTGTTGAGTTACATTCTGATTTAACTTAGGTGTTAGGTATTGTGAGCTAACAATCAACTTAGTTTTTAAATTTCTATTCATTAGTAGCTGACTGGGGGAAAAATTTGTACCAGAAACGGGAGAAGCCCGATATTGTAATAATGCTAGCCTTACATCAGTTCTATCTTCGTGGCATTTTGTTAGCATTTTCTTCGCAATTTGTACCCCTCGTTCAGCCATACCATTCGCTTGGGCATATCTTGGACTAGTATAAGTAAATTTAAATCCCCAATTATGTGCAAACTCTTTACATTCCCTCGAATCAAATGGAACATGGTCAGATATTATTTCTGCAGGTATTCCATGAGTACTAAAAATATCTTTTAATGTATTAATTACACTTGTAGCAGTTTTACTGGATATGTATTTTATCTCTAACCATTTAGAATAATAGTCATATACTACTAAATAACTTTTCCTTCTAAAGTCCATGATATCTATACCTAATTTTAAAAATGGAAGGTTGGGAACTTGATGTGATAATAACGGCTCTTTAACATTACTATTATGATGCGTTTGACAAGGAAAGCATTTCTTAACATACTCTTCAATGTGAGAGTCCATATAGGGCCAGTAATACAACCTTCTAGCTGTCTGCTTCATTTTTGACATACCTACATGCCCTTCATGTAAAGTTTTAATGACATTCAATCTTAAACTCTTCGGTACTATTAACCTATCATTATAGAAGACTAAATTATCGTCCACACTAAGTTCAGCTCTTAATTTATGATAACTTCTTAATACATCTGGAATATGAGAAATTTTGTCCGGCCAACCATTCTGTATAAATTCAATTATTTTTAATAACTCTTCATCTTTAGAACTTTCTGAGATTAATACTAATTTTTGTTCTTCTGTGCATTCTAATTTCTGTGCTAACCCTATACAGTGTATGACTTCATACATATAAGAATCATCTTTATCATTACACTCCTGATACGACCTTGATAACAAATCTGCTATGTACATTTGTTTACCTTGTAAATATTTAAATTCAAAATTATATTTTAATAACTTTAACTTTAATCTCTGTAGTCTAGGAGACGGTACCTCATGTAAATGCTTTTTTAATAAACTTTCTAATGGTTTATGATCATTAACTACGGTAATCTTATGACCATAGATATAATAATGAAATTTCTTAGTTGCCCATACTATACTTAACAATTCTTTTTCAATTTGGGAAAAATTACATTCTGCAGGTGTTAAACTTCTTGAAGCAAAGCAAACTGGTTTACCATTTTGAAGTAAACAGCATCCAAGACCACTCTTTGATGCGTCACACTGAATCGTTATAGGCAATTTACTGTTAAAATTCTGTAAAATGGGCGCTTGGCTTAATTTAATTTTAATATTATTATAAACATTTTCATGAACTTCCGTCCATAACCACTCAACATCTTTCTTTAATAATAACTGAAGCGTTGATGCAATATCAGCCAAGTTAGGTATAAATTTTCTTAAATAATTGACCATGCCAAGGAAAATCTGTAACTCTTTTTTATTATTGGGACTTTTCATATTAATAATTGCACTTACCCGCTCTGGGTCTATTTGCATACCTTTCTCAGAAAAAATATGGCCAAAATACTTCACCTCTTTTAATTTATATTGAAATTTATTCTTATTAAAGCGAACATTATGTTCTCTAGCCCGTTCAAAAACCTTTTTTAATATTGCATCATGCTCTTGTTCAGTTTCACCACATATTAACAAATCATAACAGTACACTATCACGCCTGGAATATCTCCAAAGGCTGTTTCACTATATTTTTGGAAAATTTCCGGTGCTACTGATAAACCAAATGGCATTCTTAGGAACTTATAACAACCAAATGGACTATTAAATGTACATAAATCATTCGAATCTTCTGAAAGTTTAATATTATAAAAACCATCGGATAAATCTAGCACTGAAAAATACTTTTTATAGTAGTTTTATACTAGTTTAGTTATAATTTCATCAATGGTGGGAATCAAATGATGTTCTCTTATTAATACTTTATTAAGATCTTTAGGATCTAAACAAATTCTAAGCGAACCATCTTTCTTTTCTATAATAACCAAGTTGCTTACAAAACTTTTAGGGTGATCGACCTTCGCGATGACTTTGTGCTTCACCAGAGCTTCCAACTTGTCCGCAAGGCGATCCTTCAGTGCGTTAGGCACTCGCCGTGGGGGTCGCACCACAGGCTCCACGCCATGTTGAATGCGTAGCTGCAGTGAGCTCTTAAACTCCCCGACTCCCTGAAACAGTTCGTTATTCATATTAACAATTGAGTCTTTACTCATTTTCATATTAGTATTAGTGCAACTTGTAAGTGTATTAATATTATTATTAGTATTTAAGAGCCTAAGCTTTACCAAAGAGCTTAGCCCTAGGATCGGTCTAACCGGTTCATTAATAATTAAAAACTCAGTGTTGAACCACTCATTGTTATTAATATTATTATTAGAATATACTTTTAATGTGACCTTTCCTATAGGAAATAATTTTCCTCCACCAAAGACTTCTATTAAGGTTTTTGTCTCAGACATTTTTATTTTTGTCTCATCATCGACAATTTTTTTAAGGTCCCGCAAACTCAAAACATTTATTTGGGCCCCCGTGTCACACTTAAAACAGACCCTCTTATTTTCAACTTGCAACAACGTATTCCATTCATTTTTAGTAAAATCTATTGAGTATACTAGTCATAAATCATGAATGTTATTAATATTATCCAGCTTTTGATTCTTAGACATACATCCTACACTAAAATGATTTAATTTTCCACATTTTAAACAAGTTTTTCCAAAGGCTGGACACTGCCTAGGACCATGCACCTTATTACACTTTTTACACTGATAATTGTTTTTATTCAAGTTATTTTTATAATTATTTTGACAATTTTTCTTATTATTAATATTATTATGGGGCCTACTATACTTAGCTTTGCTATTGTTGCTCGCCGGGGTAGTCAGCTGCCGGGTTGTGCTTGCTGCTGCCACCGCTTTCACCTCCGAGCTGTGTAGCACCATAAGTTGCTGACTGGACAGCTCCGCTGATCGACATATGTCCAGTGCCTTGTCCAGTGTGAGGTCCTTAATTTCTAATAATTTTTGTTGCACTCGTGTCTGTTTCACGCCGATGACGAGTCTGTCCCTTAACATCCTGTCCTTTTGTTGACCAAAGTTACAGCTGTCTGCCAGTTTTCTTAAGTCTGAGTAAAATGTGTCAAAATTTTCTCCGTCTTGTTGTACTCTTCTATTAAAATTGTAACTTGCCATTACTTCATTACTTTTCGGCTTGAAATATTCGTCGAATAACTTGATAACTTCCTCTAATTTCGGTTTATCTTCTTTTTTTAATACGTTGAGGTAAAGTTCCAGGGCTGAAGATCCAATGCAATTTAATAATAATGCTGCTTTTCTTGGTTCAGACAACTTCTCAAAACCCGCCGCCAGCATAAATATCTTAAACGAATCCTTGAATTTTTGCCACTGCTGCCAGCACGTATCCAAATCTTCCAGATCTATTCCTCGCGGCATCTTAAATTCGACACCACACATGTCGCCTTGCATCGTAGTCGTTGCCCCGTCAGCCATTGTCTTTGTTCAGTCCAAACTTGTAATCCGTTTTAATCTGATGTTTTGTTCGAAACCGGCTGCGCCATGTAATGTTGTATTAAATATAATAATGTTTCTTCATGTAATTTGTGTTTATTTTAATATTTCCACTCGGATTAACTTAGTAATTAATATTAATACAATGAGCTAGTGTGCACGGCTCTGGCCAAATCTTACAAGTGGAAGTCTATCAATTGACGTTGACACATGTCAGGTGACACCTACGTACGACATTGACAATTGGTCACTTGTCTATGAGTTGTCTCTGCTACACCTACTGCTAGTTTTTTTTAATGAACCACCTACAGAATCATACAAAAAATTATATTGTTCAAATCCTAAGTGCTAAATTATATAATTTAAACAATAGACGGCTACAGCGTGCAAATTTAGACAGATAAGTCGTGCGTTTTTGTTTTACAATACCTATTTTTCCGTTTTGGGCACTGGCGATAGACGAAGTTAAGCCCATAAAACAGGTAATGTTAAGGTAAATTTTCCATTGACATTGTAGTGTTTCGATGTTCGAAATAGAATCGGCGTTGTCGCTATGTGCCAGTTTGTGCTAAGGCTGATACTGTTTTGCAGGCCTCTAGAAAATGTCACCTCTATGTAAAAAACAATAAATAATATGCACGTCACGGAGGCTTATTTATTCCCCTTATTTATTCTCGTTCTTGTAGTAGGCGTGCGTCTGACAACGCTGATTCCGTTTGTTAGGTATATCATTAACCGCTGAGTGCTGATATTGCAAAATTAGTTTTCTTTTAACTTTATAAAAAGGACGTTAGCTGCGTAAGAAGCGACACACACACTAGACTATAAAAAAGTGTATATAATTTAGTTTAAGGGCGTTTGTGCACTCATTCGTATTCGTTTTCGAAAAAATTGATTTTCATTGGACTTCATACAAAATGTACGTACGCGTGTGCAATAATTTGGTTCGTATTTCTTGGATCCGTCAAAATACGAATAAAATGAGAGCACAAGCGTCATGTATGTTTTGTATGACAGCCATTGCGTATCGTATTTTTACGATTAACGTTACTCAACAGTATTTATAGTGATTGTCATTGTCATCGATAGATGATCTAGGATAAAAAGTATCCTATTCCTATGCCACTCTCCGGTCTGTAACTAAATGAATGATTAGCATGTAGATCCTTGCTCTGTTGCTGCGTGATTGGAGGATAAACCAACAAACACACACTTTCGCGTTTAAAGTGATTAATTAAATCGTGAGTAGTTATTTATGAATCCAGTGATATCCTAGTGGTTAAGACGTCAGCCTCCTATTCGGAGGATTGGGGGTTCGATCCCGGGCATGAATCTCTAAATTTTCAGGGTTATGTGCGTTTTAAGCAATAAAATATTAAGTATCACTTGCTTTAACTGTGAAGTGAAATCTGCATGCCTGAAAGTTCTCCATAATTCTCTCTTCAAAGGTGCTTGAAGTCTGCCAATATGCAATTGGCCAGCGTGGTGGACTGTGGTCAAACACTTCTCATTCTGAGAAGAGACCTGTGATCAGTAGTGAAGAAGGCGGACGTCCTAACCACTAGGCTATCACAGCTTTTTTACTTGATACTTATTACTTATCCAATGTAGAATCAAATCAAAATGTAAGTACATCAACAACAAGTAGGTACTTTTATTTATTTAAGTCGAATTTTCTCCAAGACATTCAGGAGAGGTTTTCCGAACGAAAGAACTACGAGAGAAATAAAAATAAATAGCGCACGTCAATTATTTGTCTGCTGCGAAAACGACATGAAAACGTCTTGTCTGACCTTTTAAACGTTTGACTTCATCGATTTTATTAGCAACGGCTCTCATGATAAGGGATGTCTTTCTACTTCTTTTAAAAATTAAAACCTGAAAGGTTTAATAATTTATTGCTGCTAAAATATTTTTAAATTTAAAGCTGGTGCCCGCGACTTCGTCCGCATGGATTTAGGTTTTTAAAAATCCCTTGGGAACTCCGGGAAAAAAACTAGCCTATGTCACTGGTCAGGTCAAACTATACCCGTCCAAAAATCACGTCAATCCATTGCTTCGTTGAGACGGGAGTGATGGACAAACCAACAAACCAGCAAACAAACACACTTTCGCATAAGGGTAGTGATTTTAATCTTATCTAACCTAGTGTGTGAACCACTATTTTCAGGCTTCAATATCGACTAACATACTGCAAAGGCGCTTGACATAAAAAACAATATGGATTTCAAAATATTAATACAATCAAAATCTTGATGAGTCTCTTTAGAGATGAAATGAGAGCCTTAGACGTAAAAGAGTACAGCGCTGACAGTAGGTAATTTGCTTTACACTATGTATTGTCCGCGACAGGTTGGGATGGCAATCGGGGAGGGAACGCCCTGCACACCCGCACAGCCCCCGCGCTGACCCAGTGCGGATGAGCGCGCGGGTGACGTGCGGATATGCGTGGGGTCCTCCCGCCTCATACCCCGATTGCTATCTCGACCTGTCGCGTACCATAGATACGACGCAGTACTATTATTATATATTCTGTGGATACGAGTAGATAATATATTGAAAAGATATATAGATGGAAATCCGTATATCTACGTTAATTAAGCTATAGTAGTAGGTCGAGACGGCAATCGGGGTATGTGGCGGGGGACGCTCCGCACACCCGTACGTCACCCGCGCTATCCCGCACTGGGTTAGCGCAGTGCGGGTGTGCGGGGCGTCCCCACCCCGATTTCCATCTCAACCCTGTTTGTACCCTGTTTGTATACTTGTATCAGCAAATAAATAAAATTGAATTGAATTGAACTATAGTAATTACAAAAAAAAAATTTTACAAAACGTTTGGCAACCCTAGTGACGAAGGCTTGCAATTTCATGGCTCGTTGTTATTCTAGTAAAATATTAATATCAATATCCTCGAGATGAGATTATAAAGGAGCTTGAATGGGAGATAAAAACGAAAGCCATTGAAGAAAATATAAAAACGCTTTAGTGGTTAAATAAATACATTCTGTTTATTTATTTAACTTCAAACAAAAAATACTAGTATTTTTTTTTAAATAATTGAGTTTTCCATTCGATTAGATAGGTAGGTACCTATAGTACGTGACAGGTCGAGATGGCAATTGGTGAGGAAACGCCCCACAGACCCGCACAGCCCCTGCGTTAGCCCATTGCGGGCGAGCGCGGGTGTGCGGGGCGTCCCCCCGCCTCATACCCCGATTGCCATCTCAACCTGTCGCGTACTTACTATAATATACGCGCTAGGACATTTTCGAAATTTTGTCTGGAATAAAGCCGCAAGGGGGTGGCTAGTTAACAAATAAAATTACGAATAAAATACGATGATATCCGCAGATTTGTCGACGAACATATTTTACTCCCTCTTATCCTTTAATCACCTTTGTCGCCGACTGTAGCCCTCCTTTGATTTCCCTCTCCCAAGGTATTTCATTACGTATACCGACTTTGATCATACTTGTCACTTGGCATAAAATGTTCGATACTCGATGGTGCCCGCGACTTCGTCTGCGCGGATTTAGGTTCTGGAAAAATCCGGTGGGAATTCTTTGATTTCCCGGCATGAAAAGTAGTCCTTGTTTGTGGCGAGAGTTGGACCATCACGTTTACTATTTCTTTTAATCGATTAGTCCAAAACTGACAGTTAAGTCCAACTAGTACTGCGGGAGAATACGTAAACGTTGAGGAGCAAACGAAACGATTAACGATAAATAAATAATAATAATCTTTATTTCCTCAGATATCAAAGGCCCACAATATTATGTTAGTAACCATCTTAACCTATGTTAGTAACTATATTATAATATAATGTATGTTAGTAAGAAACTTATTCTATGTTAGTTAATATAATTAATATACTTATTAACTAATGCAGACATCCAGTGCGCCTTGAGAGCGCTGTCCTGTCTGTCAATCGTTGCGTTGTTCAATCTTATACTAACGGTACAGGATGCAAGCTATATCTGTACCTACTAAGTTGATGATGTAAAAAACATCGTGAGGAAACCTGCATGCCTGAGAGTTCTCTATAATGTTCTCAAAGGTGAGTGAAGTGCGGCAATCCGCACTATGGTTTACCTAAATCCTTCTAATTAAGAAATGAGACCTGCCTTCATTGGGCCAGCGCGGAGACGGGTTGAGATGATGATGATAATGGTTATCTATAGATGAAGAACGCGTTGACACATTGACCCTGTGTCATTGTCAGGGAGACAGCATCAAGACGGAGCCGCAGCAGAAAAATGGCTGAAAACGGGAAGCGGCGCAAGTAAGTATGCCTGTCTTATCGAGAGTTACATTTTTGTTCCATTTGCCGTGGAGACTCTGGGGCCATGTGCAAAATTTTTTTTTCGCATCAATCAACAATCGTATTGTATGGATGTTTTGCACGATAAATCAAAAACTATTATGCCTAAAAATATATAATAATCTTTTTTAGAATGTACGAATACAGCCCTTTCATATGATACCCCACTTAGTATAGTAATCTTACTTTAAAACATAGCAATAGTTCATGAACACATTTTAATTTTTTCTTGTGATTTTTCCCCTCATGTCTGCCAAATTTCATGATTCTAGGTCAACGGAAAGTACCCTATAGGTTTCATGACAGACAGACAACAAAGTGATCCTGTAAGGGTTCCATTTATAGGGTTCCGTACCTCAAAAGGAAAAACGGCGTACTTCCCGTTGACCTAGAATCATGAAATTTAACAGATAGGTAGATCTTATAGCTGACATTCGGGGAAAAATCTGAAAACCGTGAATAATTTGTGGTTACATCACACAAAAAAAAATTGTGGTCATGAAGTAATAATTAGTATTTCCAATTTTCTAAGTAAGATAACTATATCACATCACCTGTGCATTCTAAAACAGATTTTTATTTATTTTTATGCATCATAGTTTTTGAATTATCGTGCAAAATGTCTAAAAAATACGACTATAGTAAGTACGGAACCCTCGTTGCACGAGCCTGACTCGCACTTGGCCGGTTTTTTTTTGTGATTTTCCACTCATGTCTGCCAAATTTCATGGTCCTAGGTCAACGGAAAGCACCCTATAGGTTTCTTGACAGACAGACAACAAAGTGATCCTATTAAGGGTTCTATTTTTCCTTTTGATGTACGGAATCCTAAAAAGATCAGCATAGGCCACAGTCCTAATGCAATCAGGTGGTACTACGTAGCAGTAAATGCATTAGCTGATCGAACACTTCAATAAGGAACACTAAAAACAATATTGTTTTTATAGCAAAGTAATAAAGCGCCGTAATGGTTTACGAGGTTCTTGGAAACTTCGGAAATAAATCCAGCGCTCAACTCTCCTAAGTTCATTTAGAATCGCGGCTAATTTAAGTACTTGGAGGCTTAGTAAAAGTTTTCACATCTCTTATGAATAACTAGCATATGCCCGCGACTTCATCCCCGTGGACTACACAAATTGGAAATCCCTGTTTTACCCCCCTTCAGAGGTTGAATTTTTGAAAATCCTCTCTTAGAAAGAAAGAAAGAAAGAAAAGACGTTTATTAATACAAATTATGCCACACATCACAACTTAAAGCTAAGAGCTGGTTGTTCCGGCGCTTCTTCCACCTGAGAACAAGCAAAAGAAGCGCCGGAACAAACTGTTATATTGTGTGGCACAACCCGAAAAAAGGGTCCCAGCTCAGCATTATGCTGTATGCCTTGTTGCACAAGGACATACAGCGCTGATTTTCAGCTGGTACCCTGAACCGGGTGACGCCACGGATTATAAACTAATGATAACTAAACTAATGATAACTAATAAAACACACGGAAACATAAAAAATAAATCTCTTAGCGGATGTCTACGTCATAATAGCTATATGCATGCCAAATTTCAGCCCGATCCGATCCTTTTTCATCGGGAAAAGGAGCTTTGAAAAAGGGCCCCGGATGGGTTCGAAACTAGTCGGGTTCACTGGACTAACCACCTGAGTACAGCCGGTATTAGGTAGTTGTCTATATGTACAATGGATATCACTCACGATAGTGACATGACATTTTTATATCTCGACAACGTTGATTGAAGTGTTGAAAAACTATTATGTCAAAGCAAAATAGACTTTAGCTCTTTCGTTTTAAGGTGTGACTAGTTTGTGTTTGTCTATATCTGCAGCCAGCGCGAGCGTTCCAAGCAGAGACTTTGTAACACAAATGTCAGTTACTTAATAAATATAAATAATTAGATTGTTCTATAACGTTATTGTGTTTTGAATACCTATCAAAATCTATCAACTCTATCGAGATGTGCAAACTCATACTAAGGATTCTGGCAGTAGAAAAATACTCTTCGTATTCTCGGAAGTTAACGGCAAAGTCGGTAAAGTACGTGCTTTATAGCGAAAAGAAACTTCGAATCAAAATTGATGTGTTAAGCGATTGATTGTATCGATATCGACTAGTCGATTAGTGTTGTGCCTAACGTACCTACTACTTATGATAATAATACAGGGTGTAGCCAGAACGCTGGCAAAATACGAAGACAGGTGATAGTACTGATGATCACTTATATGATACCACAAAAAAAAACGGAAAAAATTACTACAATTTTGTAAAATTTTACGATATATCGCAAATAAAACATCTGACTGATGCTAGAAGTCATCGAACGTTGCGTAAGTAGGCCACTTGAAGTCAAAGCTGCGTCGTAGGCGGTGCGTTGGTTGTAGGCCGATGTACATTACTTTCTGCCGCATACTGTACTGTGTATAACAGGTACCAATAAATAAACCATTGCCGATTTTGAAAATAAAAGAAAATAAAGGATTGCATTCGCGCCAATATCTCCCGCGTACAATGGGGCCGATTCTCTTGTACACAATCTCTAAACTAAACTAAATTAACAGGTCTAAATCTAGTGCTATCCTTTTCCGCAAGCAACATTATCAAAGGGATAGCAATAGATTTAGACGTGTCGTTTTAGTTTAGTTTAGAGATTGTGTACAATGGAATTAGCCACAATATAACACGAGACTCAAAGAAAGTTTTAATATTCAGCCGTTGCCTTTGCTTGGCGATGTTAGCCTTTTGCACTTCCCTTTGATGTATTGTATTGTGTATTGGTGAAACTACGTGAACATGGCTTATTTGTTTCATCTCCTACCAACTACTGAGCACGGATTTGCACTTAGAATGTGAAGGATTTAGCTCATAGTCCATCATGCTGACAAATTGCGGATGGGCAGACTTGGCAAAACTGTCAGGTATGCAGGTTTCCTTACAACGTTTTCCTTCACCGTTAAGACAAGTGATATTTAACTGCTTAACAGGTGCGTGCCGGGATCAAACCACGAACCCCTCCGACGGAAGAGGTAATTTCAGTCACTCCAAGATAATAAATAACATTTAGGTAGTAGGGATAATTAGGTAGGCCAGGTAATAGAACTCTAATATGATGGCGCGCGCCTCTTCGTAACCTTGCGCTCCTAGGCACATGGCTAGTCTGCCTTAGGCATAACCTCAGTGGCGTGCACAAAGTTTAAAGGCAGGGTAGGCATTAGTTAGGAAACTATTTACTGGCAGGTCATAATGAAAAATATGCATTGAGCTAGTACAACTGGGGTAAGCAGTGCATTTATGCCTCTATGACCTGCACGCCACTGCATAACCTGCCTCTGAACGTAATGCAATAAAATTAAAAAAAAACTTAATAAACCTAACTTTCACTATGTAGGTTTTCTTGAATGTTTCGTAGATGATTCTTGATATGTTAGCACAAAGTAAGAGCGGCTTAATATCTTTAATGCTATAATCCGGAGCGTTGCGAATTAGGCACTTAAGCTAATACCAGGGCAAGACGAACGTAATCCGATTAATTTTTTTCCCACCTTATGTGACAAGACACTTATAAAAATTGGCTTAATGTGGGGCTTCGTGGACGAAGCGTTTAGAGAACTGCGTGACAATAATTTCACGTGTCAGGGGGGTTTAAAAATGACTATCGAAAGTGTAGTTTATTTCACTACTACCTGATGCCCGCGACTTCGTCCGCGTGTATTTAGGTTTTTGAAAATCCTGTGGGAATCCTTCAATTTTCCGAGATAAAAAGTAGCCTATGTCACTCTCCACGTCTTTAGCTATAGCCATGCAAAAATCACGTCGATCCGTTGCTCTGTTGCGACGTGATTGAAGGACAAACCAATAAACCCACAAGGCTACTATCCTTCTACCGCCCTTCTAAATAGTCGTAAATTTGCAAAAATAGTACTTGAATTATCACCAAAAACGTGCGAATTTTTAAAAACTAATGTTTCCAAAAAGGATGCCAAGGTTTTTAGTTTGGTCCTACTTAGCAAACTTTTTGAGATACGTACATCAGTTTGTCTAAAACCCCATATTTGTTGGCGACAATAATTCCTTAACTACTTTTTGCAGTTTTTTGTAAAGGACGGCAGCCTACTAATAAAAATGGACCTACCTTTCGGTGCGTTGTCGCATAGAAATTGATTAGGGATGGGTTTGGGTTTCACCACAAACCACCACCTATAGACGCCTAGCGGACACCAACGGACACTTGGCGATAAGTCACCAGGCTTAGGCAGTTGCTTAGTATAAAAGACGGTCCACGCCCGTTCGGTGCCAAGACGAGGTCCCCGATTTCTAACGTCACCCAGACGTGGACTCACGCCACGGCCTCGGGGGCATACGGACTAACCTGTAGTCCAAGAACTCCACCCATCCCAACGTCATCCTAAGAAGTGGTCCGAGCCTCACAGGAGGCGCCCTTAGGAGGATGTTGCCCCCCGACCTCTCAAATTATTTCTTCGAGCCATGGGACTCAGTCCCAGGCGGAGCTTCGCGCTCGCCACCCTCCCCGGTGACGCTGTAGCGGCCAGTAGGGCCTAAGCAGCATAGTCAATCCGAAACAACACACACGTTCGCTGCCCTCATTCCGCACATTGTCTTGATTACGTGACTTTTGAGTCCACCATATTATACTTTATCTACTCGTACTTGTTATAATAGCGAAAGTGTGACTGTATGTTAGTTTTCACGGCCTAGTCATTGAAGCGATCATGACAAAAGTTAAAGAGTTAGCTTAAGTGTCCTGGAGACATGGCTCGGCAAGGAAAAAGGATACTTTTAACCCACAAAATCAAAGAGTTTCCTTTCCACGGATTTCAAGATTCGGACAGCAAGCTTACTCTTAAGCCTTTATAAAACCATAGCTTGTTATTTTCTATAGCACAATACGAATAAATTATTTTTCTTTCTTGCTTCCAAAATTAAAATTTATTTATTTCATATAGAACAACTATTTCAAATATAGTATTTCGTCTCTTACAGTTATCTGTGACTTTACTATTGGTTCGTAATGCAGATTCTACTGAAAAGAGCCGGCCAGAAACTCCGCAGCTGCTATTTACAAGTGTATTGTTACATGCAAAATGTGACAATACAACTACACCATCTTGTGGTTAAATGAAAGCTCAGCCCGTGGCTTCCATGCAACTTTACCAGGTGGAAATAAAATAAAATAATAAAAATGGACTTTGGTGTGGATAAAATAATAAACGATCCACGGGTAGAAATATTTATTATAACAGAAGTCAGAGCTATTCACAACAATGTAATGGTATTAGGAGAAATCTATGCTGTTACAAATAAATACATTTTGTACAATTCGTTGCATTAATGAAACAGAATATTTTTGCTAGTTACTAAGTTGCACACATAATATTGTAGGTACTTATAAATAGAAATACATAGAAACTTTATGTGTATGGAATGACTAGATCTCCATTTACAGACTGGATGACTGAACATTACATAATTATCATAATTCGACAAGGTGCAGGTGGTCAATCATTGAAATAGAATAGACAGATTACAATACAAAATGATATCGCTCAAGTGGCCAGGTTTCAGGTTTTAGAAAATACGACATCTTTTAAAAACGTTCCACTAACGAAGATACCGTTTTATTGTACCTTTTTCATTAAACACCTATATAGGGAGCACAAATCCATGATAATGAAATGGGTGTCACATTCCCATATATTAAAAAAGACGATCAAGAGCGATTAGGAATTGTACCCTGAGAGTTCCGTACTATTACTGGTTTACATATTATTTTTGTATACTGTATTAACTTGTCCACTTGTGACACAAGTGTATAGTCTGTGACAGGTTGAGATGGCAATGGCAGGGGCAATGGCAGGGTATGAGGTGGTGGGAAGGGCGCCCCGCACACCAGCACGTCATCTGCACTCGCCCGCACCGGGAAACGCAGGGGCTGTGCGGGTGTACCTACAGGGCGTTCCCTCCCCGATTGCCATCTCGACTTGTCGCAGACTATGCCTTGTTGCCAATTTTTGTAGGTCATAGGAAAGTGCCCTTATGATCTGTTAATGAGTTTAAATTTTAGCGTGCACGGTAATATAAACCTGATTTTAAAAGCAGTTTCATAAGTAATAAAATCAGTATCAGGTTAAACTTTTGCATCGATAGCACCTTGTTACTTTAAACCGTTTCTAAGTAACATACCATTTAGGGGTAGACAGAAAGGTGGATGGATAACAAAGTGACCTTATATGGGTTCCTTGCGTTTTTCCATTATGAGGTACGAAACCCTAAAAAACGAACAAAAAAATAATGAATGGAAAATTCCAGGGAGGGGTAAAGTTAACGTATTTTATGCGGGCGTACAATTTCGTTAGCCTTTTAAATATTATCAGCGAGGCGACATATTTTCATATTTTCACTTAGCCACGGGGTTTGCGACAAAAGTTTTCCCATTTCATGTATTATTAAACTGGTTGCTTCACAAGTAATACGGCCTATAAAACTTGGTCAGCAAAAAAGTTGGTCATGGACGAGATTATTCAATAGAGAAAAAGATAAAATAACTGAAATATAAATAACTGGCTGCCCTGGCGAACTTCGTTCCGCCTAACAGTCGATTCTTTATTTTTTTATTTTTTTTATACTTACAATTTTTTAATTTTTCTCTCCGTAAGAACCATCCTCGTACTCCAAGGAATATTATTAAAAAAGAATTAGCGAAATCGGTTCAGCTGTTCTCGAGATTTGCGATGAGTAACACATTTAGTGATTCATTTTTATATTATAGAGATAACGTGCAACTTTTCTGCTAAAATTCTTGGTCATAGAGAAATTCCTACTACGTTGTTGTATGAATAATTAGTATCTCATTCGCCCGACTTCTGACGGACAGCCTGAATTAATTATTAATTATTATTATTAGCAGTCATTATCTCCACTCATCGTCAACCGGCACACTATTGGATCACACAGCTCTTCTTTTAGAATGCTATAGAACACACTTTGAGAACATTCTGGAGATATCTCAGGCATGCAGACTTCCTCACTATATTTTCCTTAACCGGTAAAGCATTTTATAATTATGAAGACCACCTTTTCGGAAAGAAAATGTGAAAACCTAAATGTAAACCGTTCAGTAGTTTACGAGAGTTGTGCTTTCAAACAAACAAACGCGGCTGGTCTGATTTCAAACTTTTTGTGATTACTTAGAATAAAATTTTCTAGCTCTTTATAAAACCCATTTTACATTCAAATAATTTTAGGATTAAATAAAATCGACTTTGCATTTTTTCGGTGTTCCAAGTATACTACTGACTTATAATATTTTAAAAGAAATATATATTTTAAAACAACTTTGATCACACCAACTGATAAATAAAGAAAATTATTTTAATTCTTCAAATGGAATGTCTCTATCGTTTTACTTACTCTAATATAGTCACAATTTCCACATTAGATATTGATTTCTTATCGTACCTACTATGGTAAAAATAAATCCATACATGTTCTAAGAAAAATTAAAGTGTTTTGGCAATATTCAGGACAACTTCACAATTATAATTATATAGTATTTGATAAACACTGTTTTATAATCACAATTACTTTACGAATTAAAATATATTATGCGGAAGATATTATGATAAAGTCTTATTTTTGTACAATTTCCATAATAATTTATTCAAATATCGTAATATTATACATTTCGGTCAACTTGAGAAGATAAAATATACAGAAGACATTAACCATATTAATAGCAATTAATATTATAGCCGACATTAAATTTTTAATATGTACAGTAAATTTCGCCATTGATATTTTATTAAATTAACTATTTTTTATTGGCTTAGCCTATTTAACACTTAACAATTTTTACAATATTAAATAACACAATTATCGACTGAGAGATATGCGAATTTTAATATCTAATATCACAAACATTGTTTTTTGCTCAAACATTTTGAAAGTTAGAATACAATCAGTAAGATTACAATGAAAAGAAAACTAGGTAAATCTCTTCCGACCTTTGAGACGCCTTTTAATCTAATTTCGTTCTGAACTGGATGCCCGTAAGTTTCCTCTATCGATTGCATTAATTCTTTAGGACAAGGAAGTTCCTCTAATGGGATATCTGTCAACTTAACTGCTTTAATTACTTTGGTATTCTTTTCTTTTTCATTATATTCTTCGCCTTTATCGTAGTATTCGTAATTGTCATCGGCTAAAACATTAGTGTTATCTTCTTCGTCGTCTTTAGTATCACTTACTCGCCTTTCGTTAGTCGGTTCCGGTACACACGATATTTTTTCAAGAGCTCGCCTCATTGTATTGTCGTGAGTCTCGTTGCGAAGCACGTAAATCCACGATAGACGGCAATTACAGCTGAGAGGGTTACCTGCAACAAAAGAGTGTATGAGATTTACACCAGGCTAATTGCAAATTAGAAATGCTTCCTTCTCCAAGCAATTAACGGAGTAATGTCATTAACCTTAAAATCCTTGGAAACTCAATATGCATCACGGGAATCGAGACTGCTCATTTGAAATTCAAATTCAAATAGTTTTTTCTAATCTAGCGGGAGATCTTGGCGTTCATTAATTCTAATGTGACCAATTAAAATTTTATGCGCATTTTTTGCTACTCCGCGTCGAGAATGCACTTTTTACTTTCCATATATTCCAGCTTCCATTACGCCTAAAGGACCTATTATTTTCTAAGTTACTACGAAGAGCCATTATCAAACAAAGAGAAAAGTATCTCACCTACCCCCAAGGTATAATTATACGCGTTAAACGCTTAGATCATTTGCTTTAATAACGCCGCCGCGATTAATATATAAAGTAGATAGAGACAGTTATCTTCTACTAAATATAGCTTTCAGTTCAAAACTACCATTAGTAGAGTATTAATAGCTGAGAGAGGTTAATGTATTTGACATTAAGCTTTTTCTGGAACTGGAAAAATATTATGTCAGGCTATAAAAGAAAATATATCGTGGACATCAGCGTAAAACGGTCAATTTGCATTCAGGGAACGGTGTGGAGCGGTGCAGAATTATCTAGCAAAGTTGGTAAGGTGGGACCTGCAAACGGATGGTTAGCTACCTCGGTCGTGGCAAAGAAAAATCACTTTTATCGTCGAATCGCTCTCACGGCATCTCGTCTCGTGAATTTTTCAACATTGCAGCTGTTCGATATTGAAATATTGCATGCTTTGTGACAAACTGATGACTTTAAGTTACATTTTGTGTAAAGTGTACACAGATTCAAAGGCGAAATTTAGTCTTTGCCGCGTGGGACTGTTTGTCTTTGTAACTTAAGAGTAGATATTATATTAAGTTACAAGTCATACAGTTAGCTGTTGTTTGTAACATTTCAAAGGGTGAAATGTTCTGGCATATTAATTATACCGTCCTTATATTTAACAAGGGTTAACTTATTCAATGTCAGGCTGGTCAGGTATATAATTTTTAACGGAAAAACCGAAACATTTGAAATAGATTATTACTTAAATCCATGTTTAAATTAAAACTCGTTTGCTACAGTTTACGTTATCCTAATATATTGCATTACAAAAATAACTACATACTACACATTTTCATTCGTCTGGAAATTTCGGGTTAAGCCAAAAGTAGATAATTAGCATATTAAAAATGTTTTTAATATAAGTACCGCAAATTGCTAATACGCGTAGCGCCATTTTAATGACGTCAGCACTAGACTGAAGTTTCGAGCTGATGGTATATTTTTATTTCAGCTGACGTCAAAATGACGCCATTTCGATGTTAATGAGACGCAAGTTCCAGCGCAATAGCAATAATTTACAGGACTTATATAATAGTTACCTAATCTGATACGTACGTTGTCATGTAAACTCTAATTCTAGTGAGTAAAGTTCCTGGACTCTCTAAAATATTAGCTAGCACTTTTATGGACTAAGAGCCATAAGAGCATCGTTATTTTTAAAAAAATACATCCAAACAAACGTTCTTCCTAGTGTAAGGGAAGGAACGTGTGTTTGTATGTTTGTTTGGATCATGCATGACGTCATTTCTAATACTATTCTGAAGAAAATATGAAAAAATAAGACCATACTTTGACGAAAGATTTTTTCACACCTTTATTACCTGTTATCTCCCAAAGCCACCATGATCAAAACAAACATTTCTCCCAGTGTTGGGGACAATAGGCAGGGAAACTTTCAGCTTTTATAAAATAACGAAGGTCTAGCTCTCTCTCTATTATATGTATTTATTCATGCTTGCCGTTCTATATTTGTAGGGGTTTCGCAGGCTTGAAGATCAACAATGTTGAATCGACTTGACATTGAAATATTGCATATTGTAGATAAATCTATTGCGTCTTGTCCAGACAAATATTTTCCCTATCCTGCTTCGAAGGTGGCAATTCTGTTTACGGATTTATGTATGAATGTTTGTTTAGTTAATTTATTGAATTGAAAAGTGGTCGTCAAACAAATGATATATTAGAATATTTTTTTTTAATTTATAGACTAGCGCTTGGCTGCAATCAGATCTGGTGGGAAGTGATGATGCAGCCTAAGATGGAGCGCGCTTGCCTAGAAGGTGACTTCACTCTTGTCTTGAAGTAATACTTAACTATACTCAGATCCTAGAATAGCAGTTCCTTCACATAGCGGCCATTATAATACAGCTTCAGATGACATATTATGTACAAATGATGTGTTCCTAGGGTCCCTATAGGGAGCGTTTTTTTACCGATTTTGTAGCTGATTCCCGCTACTTCATCCGCGTGGATTTAGGTATTTAAAAATCACGTGGGAACTCTTTGATTCTCTGGAATAAAAACTAGCCAACGTCTCTCCCCAGGTCATTAACTATACCTATGCCAAAAATTACATCGATCCATTGTTCCGTTTTGACGTGATTGGAGGACAAACAAACAATTTCGTATTTATAATTTGGATATAGTGATTTTCAGAATCGGAGCATTGGTCCTTCAGATTACACCCTACATACTACAATCTCCTCCAACAAATACCTCTATATAATAACCGTAGGTAAAGACTATAATATACATTAAAATTTCCGCAACATAATGATATTATGTAGATATAATTATATGAGGGAGGTATAAATATGAAACATGATGATATTAATGGCTTGATGCGCCCACGGGGACGTATTCATGGGCTTACGTCACGGTTTTATCGCGCTACAAGGCATGCATTGTATCATTAAGGTATTATTTTACATCAAAATCATTTTAACCAAAGGCTTTTTAAAGATACCATGATCATTATCATTTTATTTTACTATATCGTTTAAACTATCGTGAGTGATTTTCATTATAAATGTAGAAATGCGTTTGCGAACTGAGTCCTTGAGAAAAAGGACCCCGGATGGGTTCGAAACTAGTTGGGCTAACGTCGACTAAATACGCGACCTAAGCCAGTTTTTTGTACATCATTTTATTAACCGATAGACATCCATATTCCAAACTCCACAGCTGGACATAGGTCTCTTGTAAGAAGTTCCACATGCCACGGTCTTGCGCTGCCTGAATCCAGCGGCTCCCTGTGACTCGTTGATATCGTCTGCCTACATATTGGTGGGGTCTTCCAACGCTGCGCTCTCTGGTGCAAGATTGCTATTCATAGCACCTTGGGAGTCTAATGTCCGATGAGGAGTTTCGTGGAAGAAACCAGAGTAACTAAATTAGCTGAACGAGTTGCAAAGCTGAAGTGGCAATAGGCAGGGTACATAGTTCCAAATAATTGATCGACTTTGGGGTCCCAAAGTGCTAGACTGGCAACCTCACACCGGAAAACGCAGTGTTGGCAGACGCTCCGCTAGGTGGTCAGACAACATCAAACGAGTTGCAATGAGTCACTAAATTTGGCCCAAGACCGTGGTAAGCATTGTGGTCTCATTAGTGGGAGGTCCGGGTTTCGATTCCTGGCAGGGGTTTGGAATTTTATAATTTCTAAATTTCTGATCTGGTAAATCTGACTTTGGTCGTGGCTAGTTACCACCCTACCGGCAAAGCCGTGCCGCCGAGCTATTTAGCGTTCCGGTACGATGCCGTGTAAACACCAAAGGGGCATGGGTTTATTAAAAACTGCCAAACCCTTTCCAGGTTAGCCCGCTCCCATCTTTAACTGCATCATCACTTACCACCAGGTGAGATTGCATTCAAGGGCTAACTTGTATCTGAATAAATAAAAACGTAGAAATCCCTACAAGCGGCTTAACGACGTCCAGCAGTAGACGTCTATCAGTTGAAAATGATTTAAAAAAAAAAAAAATTTATTCAATTAAACTTTTGCAAGTATTTTTGAATCATCAACTGCATCTACCAATGATGATTCATGTCTAATGATTCGACAGGTTGTCTTCTCTTAATCAGGTTTGGTACCCTCTGGTAAATTTTCAGTCTTTTCTGAACAGGAAGGCTTTTCTGAGGTAAATTTTACAACAAAGCACTTTCCCCACCTGAAATCCCTTTGAAATTACAACGGCTTCACTTCGGGTAAACTAGTTAAGAAATAACGTTTCAAAATTTAAATTCCTAAATTAAATCTTTGAAATAGACCCAACAATGTCGCGGGTACCAGCTGTTGATTAATTGAATTACGCGTTGAGTAATTTATTTGTAAAACGTCGGCAAGTATGAATTTGTCGAAAAGTTATTTTGCTTACTCTACCGGTCTTCTATTTCTCCAGTAAAATTTTAGCTATCAAGGTTTTAATAAGGTATATATTGAGTTTGCTTTACTTTGTACTGCCCAAAAAAAGAAGTTTAAGGCCCGTAAACGGTCAAACATGTTTGTCAAACACGCCGTCAGTCAAATTTGCGAAACACGTAGTTTGTTTGACAAAACGCAGCCATAGACCTTCAAATATGTTTGACGGACACACCGTCAACGTAATATTTGACAAACATGTTTGACTGTTTACGGGGCACTTAATGTTTTCAGGGTTCATGTAGGTATGTCTAATGTATAAATGTGTAGGCGTGTCAATGTTATAATAGGTTTTACTGACATAGATTCCGTGAAAAGAAACGTTGCATGAAGGTAACTTTGTATTGTTATTTTTGTTGTTACATCAAATAAACATTTTAATACTACCTCATAGACTAAGATAGTTATATTTACGTTGTCTATTTTGCCCCATTTCCTGCCCGTGAATAAAAGATCGCCGCATTTAGATTTCCAAAAACTTGTCGTTTTCTTACATAACATAAATACAAGTTTATAATTGAATCCTAAAGTATTAATAAAGATGGCAAACGCAGACAAATTAGTTAATCGCTTTAGAACTGCTCAAAGTAATGGATTTTTCGTTAATCTGAATCAGTGCGTCAAGTGGCTTTCATTTCAGCGTTCAACTAAATACATTAAAAGGGAACACACAAATCTCTAGCTTGTAGCCTAATTCGTTTAATCTAGCTCAAGGCGATCCTTCGTGACCATAAATATTAGTTTGTGTGACGCTTGTATACTTGGGCCGGGGAGGATTAAAATTTATAAATGAAGGAACAGCTTAAGCCTCTGACAGTTTCCCTTCTTAAACATAACATATACCTAAGGAATTTGCCTTCACTGTGCTTTATAGTTATGTTCAAGTATCTGTACGCGGCAGAAAGTAATGTACATCGGCCATTAGAATGACATTTTGGCTTTGTAGATCGTTGTCTCTGTCACTCATACGTATATGACGTTTTGTCGGGACTATCTTCTTCTAAAGGTCTGTACCTATGTATTTCATCATTTCTCTACGTGATCAAATCAGAAAAGAAGAGATCTGTAGGAGAGAGAACCAGAGCAACCGACATAGTTTCACGGGTTGCGGAGCTGAAATGAGCAGGGCACATAGTTCGATAACTGATAGACATTGGAGTCCCAAAGTGACTTGACACCGGCGCAGCGTTGAAAAACTCCCACTTTGTGGACACATGACCTTAAGCCGCTGGATTCATTGCAAGACAGTAGCACGCGGAAGTCCCTGCAAGAGCCCTATGTCCAGTAGTCTATTGGTTGAAAATGATGGTGATGATATATTTCATATGCTGATGAGAGGTGGACATTGTCAAGCAAAGCTAGTCTACTAACTCCAAGTCGCTCGTTGAACTGGAATTAGGATGCTGATAAAGGAAGACGTAATAGACAGAAAAATGACGAAATATTTTGGAAGTTAAACCTCAAAAAGGGTCAAGCAAAATTGCCAAGAAATTACCGTAAGAAGAGAAAAGAAGAGGATAGTTTGGAAACGCATAGCCACTTGCCCTTTAAAATACGACTATGTCGCGTTAAACCCCGGCCCTACCTGACCCACTGTCACGTACCTATAAGAACTTCAAGGTAAATCAAATCGTGTGAATACTTTAGTATCTAATAAAGAGGCACGAATTTGAAAATAAAGACCTACTTATATCACAGCGAGAAGGGCTGAAATTTATCGGCCTTTTATATAACACATATATATGGTTTCATGCGAGAATGGGAAGCGTGATTTACGAACGAAGTATGAAGGGGGAAATAAAAGGATTACATCTCGTATCGCGACGCTCGTGTGTATTCTTGTTGATGTATTCTCAACATCAAAGCCTTACGCCATGTTTACACCAGCAGACAAGTTGTGATACTAGTTTTCAACAAAACTTGTAAAAAAACTAAATATATCAGATGATTAATCCGCATCTTTATCGCTGATATACAAGTGCGCTGGATCTACGATTGCCGACATGTTTTTGAAGCAACTTGATCTTCGTTATTTTGGCGCTGACAGCAGCAGTGAGTGTTGGAGGAACGTGTGGAACAGGCATAAGTGATGAAATATGAAATATCTGTTTTGGTTGATTTCGTAAAACCTGCATCAATCATTATTATAATCTCAATTGTTGTGATTGGCTAAATTTGTGCGATTCTTGTTGCAACTATGCCATTGTAGCCAATAGTAAGCGAGCGTCAACCAATCAGAGATGATTGCGATCGTGAGTGAGTGACAGCTACAATGTCACGAATCGTGACATTGTAGCTGTCACTCTACCGCAATCGAGTAGCTGGCAACATAGTGTCAACACGAAGACCATAACCCATAAGACCATTGACACTTTGTGCCATTGCACAAAGTGTCAATGGGCGCTTCGAATCGGCACAAAAAGTCATTTTGTATGGCACACCTCTTCCAGCGTACCTATCTTCTTCTTCGTCGTGACACTCTTGGCAGAGTGGTCGTGGTCATCACGAAGTGACATTTTTAGGGGCAGATGTTATATGCCTCACGAGCATTCGCCACTTCTCCCTGCTGGCCGTACCTATACTTGTATATTATATCCATTTCAGTGATTGTCATTGTTTCAAATATTACAAGAACTTTGCTTATCCGGGTCTGAATTATATATATTTTTACTCCAGAATTTCTCCTGGGACCCAACGTTTTCCTTCACTGAAAAATGCGTGATCAACTAAATTTTAAATGAGCTCTTAGGACCTGCGTAAAAGTCCTTGGTCGAGGGCCGGCTATAAAATATATTTTTCATACGTCGCGCGTCGTGTTGTATGGATTTATGAAGGGTCCCGGTAGACTGCTGCGTACTAACTGATGGGTAGGAAGACGTTGGATTAACTTGTCAATTAATTAAAATTAAAGGAGGATGGTGAGAATGCATGTATTTTGTGACTCACTGAAAGGGGTAGCGTTCATCATGGAAACTTATTAATTGTAGAACGTAACAAAACTAAGAAAAAAGCGGAGTAAGTCTAAAAAAGTGAAAGAAAAAAGATATACCCAAAAGTAAAATATGACCTAAAATTATTAATCAATAAATATTGTTCAGTCAATTTGTGTTTTAATAACCTACTAATAAAATAAAAACCTGTAAAAAATAGTTTTCTAAAAGTACTTGTTACAGATACTGATAAATTCATTAACATAATAAATTAAATAATTTGATAATTTTAAAGAAGGTACCTGCTCGTGTTAGTATCAAAAGACGAAAATAATCTTATTGTGAATAATTACTATTCATTTGAGTAGGTATCGATGTGGTTGCATCCATAAAAATAATGTCATGTCAAAAAATGTGTAGGTATGTCAATTGCGCAAAACGTTCCATTACTGCAAGATGACTGATTTTTTAATAAATTATTACAATTTCTTTCAGTTGACTCCAATATCTTAGAGCTTCAATAATTTTTATATAAACATTGTTTAAACTTATGATTATAATTAATATAAACTTATGCTTGAACGATGCTTCCTTGATTTTTAAATTACGTGGTTCCAATCTCGCCATCCTCCTTTGTATTTAAGGTTCGACAAACTTATTATGCCAGTATATTAACCTTAGGAAGGTTTGCGAGGCGCGGTGTGGGTGTGTTCAAAAGAAATGACTGGTAAAAGTTTTTTAATTGGCGCTTAAATCAATAAAAAGTAAAGTAAAGAAAAATAGATTATTATAATAATATTCTGTGGAAATTGATCAACCTACTGATATTTCATAAAATAAATATAGTAGTGTGATGAAAGAAAGGGAAACGATAAGAAAAGAAATAAATATATAATAAGTAAATAGTTTTAGGCAAGCGTGACGAGCTTCTTTCTTTTTTTAAGTCAGTCAAAAATAAAAGTACTTAATGAAAAGTGAACATTTTACACCAAATCACTAGACAAAAACTGAGACTGGTGTTCGCAATTTGTAGCCCAAATAGACCGTAGTCTGGGCTAGGGCTGACAAAGATCTAATATAGAAGGTATGAGAGTGTTTCTTATAATAATTCAAATAAAGTGTCATTTTACTCCTATTATAATTTCAAAGAGAGATTAGAAGCTGCGACTTTTTGAATTACAGTCTGAGCTACATTTGAAATCCGCAAAACGAAATTTGTTGGAGAAAAATTTTAAGCAAAAAGTAGGTACAAGTTAAAATTACTTTCGAAGCAGCGAAATTGAAAACTGTGTAAAAGTGGCCTCAACACCTATTCATTTCAAGTTTTCAAGCTTCCAACATTCTAGCAAAAGACAAAGCAATCTGCATTTTCATAACCCGGCTCCCTACAATGGACTGCTGTTTATAAGAATAAAAGGTAAGCCTTGTCGCACATTAAAACATGGTCCGTACGTCCCGCATTATAACGTCATTGTTGTCAAACTATAGATGTCCAGAGTCCACTGGTGGATATAGGCTTCTTGTATGGTAGTTTCATAAGTCCACACACCATAATATGACTAATTCCATTTATACAACCTAAAACACGCTAGGGTGGTAGCGTGTATCAAATCAAATCAAGATATTTTTTATTCAATTAAACTTTAACAAAGTCAACTCTTGAATCGTCAAATACATCTACAGAGAAGAACCAGTAAGAAACTCGGCGGTTGCACATTTCAAAAATTTGATAGACAATATTATGCCATGAATAAAAGTAATTGAAGTCCCATTGCTTTCGTGTTATTAAAAAAAATGGGTTATTAAAAAATAGAACTTTTATTTTATCTCCGTCCGAAAAAAGATCTTAGTTACTCTCAAGTTACTTCTCAAGAAGTTTTAATGAGGCTGCTAATGTTATCCGCATCTCTTAAGAAAGTTTGATGTGGCTGCATGACGCTTTGTTCGCAATTTCCAATACTGACAAATACATTGCTTATGACGCAAGTGATTATTATTTAGGCCGTGATGTGATGTGCGTTCAACTTAAACCTTACACCAGTGGAACTAAATTTAGAACAAACTCAACGGTCTAAAGTTTTAATCCTATTTAAAACGAGGCTAATGGAATAACTCGCTATTAATATTATGGATTATTTTCAATTTTAATACTCTCAAACAACATAAATATTTATTAATACTAAATTTAAGCTGTTGCAACTGCTGTAATAGCCTAGTGGTTAGGACGTCCGCCTTCTAGTCGGGGTCGGGGATTCAATCCTCGATCACGCACTGAAATCATAATAGAACAGCCTACAGCTTGGGTAAAAATAACGGTTATGCGCTGGCATGTCTAATGTCTACACCTACCTTCTAGCTAATACAGTTCAAATTTTATTTGAAAAAACATATTGTTTTAGTCATAGAAAAACATTTAAATCCATTAATCCCATTGCCAACTTATCCTACTTATCTTTTGCTTATATTGCTTTAAGTATTTTCATCTATTTTATGTAACCTACTTCAACTAGGTAAAATAAGTTTTATGAAGCTAAACCGAGTGGAATGGTATTGTGACATTAATCGCATTTCTTAGCATAGCGATGGCCTTGTAAATAGGTCACAGCTTGTACGAGTATAGAAAATATTACATTGCTGTAGAGTCGAAGCGAGACAACGTGTCTTGTCTAAAGTGCACCGCCCTATATTTATATGTGACAAAAATATTATACCACGTCTATTATGTGAAATGTTTCTCAAAAATATTTGTACCTACATCACCTATAATATAGTGGAAACCCGCCTAAGTGCGAGTCAGACTCGCGCACCCAGGGTCCCTTCGACATTTGCACGATGAATCAAAAACTATTATGCATAAAAATAAATAAAAATCTGTTTTAGAATGTACAAGTAAAGCTCTTTCATATAATATCCCATTTTTCTTTGAAAGTTGAAAATACTAATTATTTGTTCATGAACACATTTTAATTATTTTTTGTAATGTTAACCACAAATTCACGGAAAAGGATATTCCCCTTACGTCTGCTATAAGACCCACCTAACCGCCAATTGTTAATTTAGTTAGGTACTTGAAATTTTCATTACAAGATTAGATTAATAATTATTTCCCCCTTTTATCAGCTTATTAATATATTCACTTGATCTGTAATGCGGTTAGTACATGGTTAGTACCATTATTTTCGATCAGCATAAAAAAATAAAACTAAAAACTGTTGCTACTTACCATCCAAGTATACCACAGATGAAAGAGATTTATCATTTTCCACAACAGGCCTTATTGTTTCATAAGACATCGTCGTCAAAAGGTTGTCCCTCAAATCCAGTACAATAAGACTTCGCATATCTTCAAGTATATACTCGTAAAAGGTTGTCAATTTATTCCCAGATAGAGTCAATTTTCTTAATTGTGTGAGACCTCCGAATGCTCTCTCCGATATAAATTCTATTGCGTTATTATCTAACATCAATTCTTTCAAGCCCCACAGCTCAGTAAAGGCCAAGTTTCCGACCATTTCCAACTTATTGTTTCTTAGGTTCAATCGTGAAAGATTCTCCAATCCAGCTAACATCTCTCGTATTATTACCGATATGTAGTTGTAATCCAATCTTAGTTCGACTAGATTGTTGAGGTGTTTGAAACATCCTTCATGGATTAAACTTATATTGTTGTTTGATAGATGTAGAATATGTAGATTTGGTAGGTTGAAGAACACATCCATCTTCAGTTCAGATATTTGGTTGTCATCCAAACTTAGATTAGACAGCATCATCATTTGTGCGAAGGAATGTTTCTCCAAGTTTGCGATCTTGTTTGATTTCAGAACGAGTTGTCTTATGGTTGATGAATTCGTGAAAGCGTACGGATAAATTGTTTTGATTGTTCCGAATTGTATCGACAGGTGTTTTAGTCTGTCAAGTCTCACTATGGCTTTAGCCGGTATGAATGTTAGAGCGTCGTCAGTCCGAACGTTGAACATGAGGTGTTCTATTTCAGACTGTGAAGTAAAACTAGGCCAAATCGGGTCATCCTCGGTTAATCCTCCGCCGAAAATCCAGCAGTCAGCTCTCGTTGCCAATTTCGGCTTATTATTGTCGCAGTAGCAATGTACTTTCGACCTCCTATCGACGATGTCGCAGACATTGATGAAGATTGGCATTTGGTAGTGGCGTCTATCAATTTTGGGCTTCGTCTCGTTTTTGCTCTCCGTAACTGTCAGCTTGACGGTCATTAGCGATGCTATGATTACAATGTACTTGGTAATCTCTTCCATGATATTACAGTTTAATCTGGAACAAGGAAAAAGTTTATCGTCAAAATTTGTTTTCCGAGTTCGAAGTATTTAGTAAGTTAATATTATCTTTTCGAAGGGCAAGGGATGTAATGAGGAAACTTGTGTAATATTTATGTTATACAAGTTTCCTCGATTGTTAACAATACGGGGCCAAATAATAATTCTATAAGTATGCACGAAACGTCTACATTAGAGAGTCCAACTTCCATACAAGTTGCTAGAATTGTCAAACTTTGTGGATAGATGACTTAAATTATTTAGAAGTGACAAAGTCTGGAAAATTAGCCGTCGCGTCGTGTCTCAAAATAGATGAAACTCTGTGTAAATTAAGAGCATAGTTGTTGGAAGGAGTTTGAGATATGAATAAAGTTTCATTGGTAATAGGGCTCTTATCTTCTAATCTTATTTTTTTTCTTTAGGTACTATTCTAAAATTTGTTTGTCTGTCTATAACCACAGAATATATTAATAGTGCTATAACTTAGTGCACGTGTCATGAGACAGGTCTTTCTCAGTTTAATAGCCAGGGTCTGAAAGTTGCGATATTGTATACACATAAAAAGAAAAGGTGACTGACTGATTGGCTGGCTGACTGATTTATCAACGCATAGCACAAGCTACTGGACGGATCAGGGTGAAATTTGGCATGCAGATAGTCATTATGATGGAGACATCCGTGCTGCTGAAAATTCAACCCCTAAGGGGGTAAAATAGAGATTTGAAGTTTGTATAGTCCACGCATGATGTTACTACCACTAGCGAGTTCAATGTAAAAGTAGTAGGTACGGCTATAAAATTTTAAAAACGGTACCCTTTTAAAAGTTGACAACTTGAAACCGGGATATTCGATTATTTATTGCAACTTGACATGCCAAAATGACGTACTTCAACTATTTAAGTGAGCCTTACATGTAATTAGTATAAATAAACGTAACTCTAAAATTTATGAGGTGTTATTAATATTCATTATCACGCGATACATACGCGTATGAGTATTATCCATACATGTTTATTAATCATCATAATCTTTCATCACGGAAAATTAACCTAATTAAGTTCCAAAGCTAATTTGTTTTGTTATGCCGTGACAAACTAATATATTTCACTGTCGGCTTAAAGGATTTCGAACTGAAGTTGGTAGTGGGAGTTTCACAAGCGGATTAAAAGTTCAGTTTTCAGGATTTGCATTGTTATAACTACATTTTAGCGCGGAAAAATTTTCAGTGTTATTTCTGCCGTCTATATAAACTAAAATGTGGCTAAGCGGCACATAGACGGTTTTGAGATTTTCACTTCATTTTAGGTCAGGAACGAATCTAGTGGAAATTCGAGACGCCTAAATCCGCATGTGGAATTCCACTCTAAGTGCCAAATCTGAGTGGTAATTCATTTATTGGTACAGGAGTGTGGCCGTGCTTACGAAAATGGCGGCCTTTAGACATTTTGCTGAAACTGCGCTTAAAATAATTGGTCCTGCAAGTGAAAAAGGAGCTCTACCTACATATCAAAAACGAAAACACAGAAAAAAACGGACAAGTGCGAATTGAATTCGCATGGAAAGGGTTCCGTACGATGAATAATATTATGTAAGTTTGTGCGCACAGTATTGAAAGATTTACCTAGTTATTTTAAGACCATAGACTTGTTCTAGATTTTCCTGTAATCTAAGAGTAGAAAACTATTGTCTGTATTTTTAAAGTTTTAGGTTTAATAATTTTAGAGATAAGTATTTCTAAATTGCCGCTATAACAAAAAACAATAAAAAATTCAAAATGGGCAACACGAAAATTAAAAAGTGTACGATGAAGTGAAAGATGAAATGAAAGATAAGATGAATTAAATTAAATCTTGTACGATGGCACGGAACCCTTCGTGCGCAAGTCCGACTCGCACTTGGCCGATTTTTAAACGTCACAATTTTCTGCCACAGCGGCTCTTTCTTAGTTTGTACTCGTTATAAAAGCTTCTAATGGATCCGTGTTGGATAAAAATAGTATCTGAAACTCAAAACCAACCATGTAGCACGTTCTAGTTAGCGCACGGCGGGATGTATGTAGCTGGAAACTCTGCGAAATTCTGAACAATTCTCGTTTTTGCTAACTGCATACGTGACGTCCCAAACTTTTGACACTGAAACTGATACTGCTGAAAATACGGAGGCGGAACCGGGGAGCTAGGGCGGAACGGAAAAAATGCTGCAGTTTACCGCACCGCCTGTCTACACTGTTATTTTATTTTTTACTAGCTTATGCTCGCGACTTCGTCCGCGTGGACTACACAAATTTCAAACCCCTATTTCACCCCCTTAGGAGTTGAATTTTCAAAAATCCTTTCTTAGCGGATGCCTACGTCATTATAGCTATCTGCACGCCAAATTTCAGCCCGATCCGTCCAGTAGTTTGAGCTTTGCGTTAATAGATCAGTCAGTCAGTCACCTTTTCCTTTTATATATTTAGATTGAGATACAAGTTAGCCCTTGACTGCAATCTCACCTGGTGGTAAGTGATGATGCAGTCTAAGATGGAGGCGGGCTAAACTGGAAGGGGTATGGCCGACCCCTTTGGGTATGTAGGCATGGGTGTCCAACCAAAGGTTTTCTGCACAGCATCTACCGGAACGATAAATCGCTTAGCAGTACAGCTTGATAGCAGTACAGCTTGATCGGCAGGGTGGTAACTAGCCACGGCTGAAGGTTCCAGACCATACCAGAAAAAATTTAGAAATTATAAAATTCCAAATTTCCCCTGCCAGGAATCGAACTTGAAGCTTCCCACTGAGCACAGCGCTCACCAGTGCGCCAGGGAGGTTGTCATTAGTTATTAGATTAGATGCGGTCTTGCGGTCAGGAACCGTATTCAACCCTTTTAGGTAAAGTTTATTGAAGTGACGTCAAAGTCAAAGGTTACTAAAATCATGCATGATGTGGATTCAACGCCCTTTGTTTATACACATGGATACGAAAGTTCAGGTGTTATGTTTACACCTACTGTTCACCTAAAGTTGAAATAATGACCACAAAAGCACGTTATTTTAAGGTGCGCTTCCACTAAAGCGAAGAACAGCCACCTGACAGAATAAAATAAATATATGTATAAGGGGGCTCCTTTACAACAAAACTGATTTTTTGCTCGTTTTTTACACGGATGCCCACGACTTAGTCCGCGTGGATTTAGGTTTTTTAAAAATCCCGTGGCAACTCATTGATTTTCTGGGATAAAACATTGCCTTTGTCAATTTCGTGGATGCAAGCTACCTCTGTACCTATGGGAACTCTCTGATTTTCCGGAATAAAAAGTAGCCTATGTCCTTCCCCGGGATGTAAGCTAACTCTGTACTAAATTTCATTAAAATCGGTTAAACTGTTGGGGTGTGAAAACCTAGCAGACAGACAGACAGACACACTTTCGCATTTATAATATTAAGTATGGAAGTATGTACAATAAATACCTCCTATAGTCGACGCATTTTAAATTGAGTCGTCGAGTTATCTGTCTCTTTCGCTCGCACTTACAGGTCGTAGGTGCCAGCGAGTGAAACAGACAGATAACTCGACGACTCAGTTTAAAATGCGTCGACTGTAACAAGTGTGATGTGCATAATTAGTTGTACCTAGAGGAGCAAACTGGAGACATGTAAAATTCGACACCGCTACAAACTAGGGCCATTTTGGAAAATGTCAGAACACGGGCTTGATTTATGAATCCAGTCAAGTTGTCGAGGCAGAAATGTCGCTGTTTATTCTGTGTTTTTCTCGAGGGATCAACGGTACAAGCTTAAATTTTTGGGTTCGTGCTAAAGTTTCATCTACAAGTTACAAGCTCAGAAAAGCTTATAACCATCGTTTAGACTGGAAAAGATTCATATCAGAAACTAGTTTATGCCCGCAACTTCGTCCGCACGATACACAAATTCCAAACCCCACTTAAGCGAGAGATCTATAAAATAACCAGATTTCTTTTCTTGTTCGTAGATCGCTTCTATAACGCCATTTAGACTATCTGCATCTTTTTCTTTTTAATATTGCTAAAAAGGGACGGAACATGAATTTTACATTTAAAGACTAAATTTTAGTGCACGCTACAAATTTAAACAATAGGCTCGCGTCTAGCAGCAAAAGTCACGAGGTTTGAAAGCTCTAAATTAAATTTAAAACTGTCAAACTGTCCTTTTCAAAATGCATTAGTAAGAAGAGGATGCGAATACTCTAAAATTTAGGTGTGCACAGAGACAACAATAGAAATCTAAAAGTGTAGAATGCAGAGTAGCTAACAAAGGAAATCGCTACTCTGTGGGTATTGGAATCCTGTAAGGATGCGTCAGCGGAACGTGTCGGAATATCGTCGGAAGATACTCCAGACGTTTGCTGTCCAAATGAAGCAAAGAAATGACGTCACACGTGAAAAGAAATCCGTGGGTGTGCAGATTTGATTGAGATTTTCAAGAACGTCCGCTGAAACTTGTTAGGTACTTTTTTTATTCCATTACAAGTAAGCCCTTCACACCTGGTGGTAAGTGATGATGCAATCTAAGATAGCAGCGGGCTATCTTGGTAGGGAAGGGTTTGGCCATAGTCCACCACGCTGGCTAAGTGCAAACTTTTAGACTTCACACACCTTTAAGAAAATTGTGGAGAACTCAGGTATGCAGGTTTTCTCACGATGTTTAGTGGTATTTTATTGTTTAAACCGCACATAACTTCGAAAAGTTAGAGGTGTGTGCCCGGGATCGAACTCCCAGGCCCCAAGGCCGAATATGGTAAAGGTCTTTCTCCAAGGATAGATGTTAGTAAATAAATGTATTCTAACAAAATACCGAATAGATGTATCCCTCGACAAGGAAAAAATAACAAGGTTGTGGCCATAAATAGCCTACCCAATAATTTCTCACTGAATCGAGCTCATGTCGAACCTATGTTACCAACTTTGGGAGACATAATGACAAAAAGGTCTAACCAAATTAATTCCAACTAAAATTTCCAAGCTAATTCTCCTAATTATAGGGAGCCTCCCACTCTGGCTTCACTGGAATCTTGCCAGAACGAAGTTTAGGTTGAATGCCTATAATTAATTCTTAGCAATTATGTTCGGCTCCTAAAATATCTACAATTTTGTTTGGCTGCTGCTTTGTCGCAGTATGTTACTGAAAAAGCTCTAACTATGTTAAATCTTAAGTTTCCTGTAAAAAGCAGTGGTTTATTAGGTTGTATTGGTAGCTTACCGAACTGTTCTATCACTACCCATATTATAAATGCGAAAGTTTGTTTGTTTGTTGGTTTGTAGGTTTCTCGGTTTGTCCTTCAATCTTGCTGGTTCTTCTAGGTAGTAGTTGGACGTATGTCCAGCTGCAGTGAACGCATACAAGCTGATGGATGGAAAGAAAATGTGGCCATCACTGCCCGTCTATAAATTGCAAAAGTGTGTTTGTTTGTCGGTTTATCCTTCAGTCATGTTGCAAGGGAGCAACGGATCGACGAGATTTTTGCACTGGTATAGTTAAAGACCTGGAGAGTGACATAGGCTACTTTTTATCCCGGAAAATCAAAGAGTTCTCACAGGATTTCCAAAAAACTAAAGCTAGCGGGCGAAGTCGCGGGTATTAGCTACAAGTAGTAATAAATAATCGTTAATTTTGAACTGTTATCGCATTCACTCTTATTACATTCTCACCTTGGAAATTCGATAAAGTCAATAAATAACTAAACCAGAATAAAATCATGATCACCCCGCTTCCATACAGTCTTATCCTCAAGTGTTATTTTGTAAAGTGCGAGGCTCAGAAGTAGGTGAAGCTGAAAAAACGGGTCAAACAAAATTTAAAAAAATTTATTCCACCTTATAGTCTTCTTAAATATATAAAAGGAAAAGGTGACTGACTCATCTATCGACGCGCAGCCCAAACTACTGGACGGATCCGGCTGAAATTTGGCATGCAGACTAGGACAGCTATTATGACGTAAGCGTCCGCTAAGAAAGGATTTTTGAAAAACCAACCTTTAAGGGGGTAAAATAGGGGTTCGAAATTTGTGTAGTCCATGCGGACGAAGTCGCGGACATAAGCTAGTCGTGCTATATAATTGTAATATTATACGGTAGGATTTTATCTGCCGATGGCTCTCGTTACGTTTTAAATTATTGTACCATGTGGCCCTGTGGCATGCCTCAATGTCGCACCATGTTGTTCTGGCGTAAATGAAGCTTTAAACAGACTTTAGAGAGTGACCACTGACCATGTAAATCTGTTCCATCTTCCATGTAAATCTTGCATAAACGTTTGCTTTAGTAGTTTTAAGCAAAACAACAAAAAAAACATGCGTTTATTACATTTAGTATATGTATACCAAAATGTACGTACTATAATTTACGCACTGGTTAAAAACCTGTGTTATACAATTATTTATGTTAGTTAGTAATAGGTACAATTTGAAAGCTAATTTTAATTTTAATTTCATTCACTTTAAGTTTGAGTATATTTTATAAATGTACCTTTTAGTTTGAAAAGGTAATAGTGTACAACTTTTTTTAACAATCAAAAAGCTAGTTTCTTATATATTTCTATTAAAAAAAAATATTTATTAGCCATGTTCTTAACCTCTCTCTCCTCCTCCTTTCACCCCCCACCTCCAAAAAACTTGTACTAGAAGTATGTACGATAAAATATTGCAAGGTGGAGTTTGTACCTACGATCTATCGATTTTTCACTTTCTGGCTGTTCCTGATTAAAAATTTTCTCTGTGACTTCCTTGCTGAATCTGTGTTATCAATACTTGTGGTGCTTATTATAAAATATGTGAAAGTGTGAAAAATACGATACGGTATACTTTGTAAATAATAAATGTAACCGTTACATATGAAAAAGTAGACTTATTTTCCATGGGTAAATTTTCAAGGCTCGTAATGTCGATGTCAGAATGGTGACGGATTAACTGAATCCCATTGGACATTTCGTTCAGTTTTTTCCAATTAGTGTGACATCCGACACCGAAGCTGAAGGATATTTTTTGGGAACTGACAAAAAGAAATTACCTAATCCATTTTTTTTCCAAAAAAAAGAAATTTTCTTTATTGTCAAAATAAACACTTCCGCTAAAAAAATATCATGACTTAAAAGAACTTTAATTATTATATTGTGAGTAGGTAGAAAATATAAAAAGTTTTTATCCCGTCCGTCGTCAATTTCACAGGTCGTGACGGGATGGGACGACCTGTGCAATTGGGTTGAAATATCTATATATACATAAAAGGAAAAGGTGACTGACTGACTGACTGACTGACTGATCTATCAACGCACAGCTCAAACTACTGGACGGATCGGGCTGAAAATTGGCATGCAGATAGCTATTATGACGTAGGCGTCCGCTAAGAAAGGATTTTTGAAAATACAACCCCTAAGGGGGTGAAATAGGGGTTTCAAATTTGTGTAGTCCACGCGGACGAAGTCGCGAGCATAAGCTAGTCTTCTAAATATATAAAAGGAAAAGGTGACTGACTGACTGACTGATCTATCAACGCACAGCTCAAACTACTGGACGGATCGGGCTAAACTTTAGCATGCAGATAGCTATTATGACGTAGGCATCCGCTAAGAAAGGGTTTTTGAAAATTCAACCCCTAAGGGGGTGAAATAGGGGTTTGAAATTTGTGTAGTCCACGCGGACGAAGTCGCGAGCATAAGCTAGTCGACAAATAAAAACATCAAACAAATCGTGGTAAGTATGTACCCGTTATCTACATTAACATATATGTCGTCAAACCACGAAATAAGTAGGTAGATTCTCATAGACAAAACACATTCATACTCATATTTTGTCCACATCAATTATAAATGTGAAAGTTTGCTTGTTGGTATATCCTTCAATCACATCGCAACGGCACAACCGATCGACGTGATTTTTCGCATGGGTATAGTTAAAGGCCTGGAGAGTGACATATGCTACTTTTTATTCCGGAAAATCAAAGAATCCCCACATGATTTAAAAAAACTAAATCCACGCGGACGAAGTCGTGGGCAACAGCTAGTAATTGAATCGATCAATTGAAAGGACACCAATTCTTAGTTATCCGTAACGAGAGTGATGTAGGCTAATTTTTATCCCGGAAAATCAAAGAGTCCCCTCGGGTTTTGGAGATCTAAATCCACGTGGACGAAGTCGCGGGCATCAGCTAGTTGATTATACCTAGTTAGGTAGGTCAAGTAAACCCCATGTGGCATAACCTAGCCATTGGGCTTGTTAAGAATAAAAGCTAGTGGACGGTCAGTGTTTGTAATGCAACCAGATCCGGGAACGCGCTCCGATGATGGGGCCCTCAAGATGCGCTGGTAAGGTCCAGGGTTGATGATCTGTTCGAAGGTTGATGAACTTCGCGTCTAAAGTTTGCTTTTTTTTTGATGATAGCCGTTAGAGGCTTGTGTTTTTAGGTGTGTCACGCGTTCTCGCGGAGCGTTCGCTGTATGTGTCAACTTCGACTGACAGCTGTAGTGTTGCCGTTTTAGTAAGCGGCCACATAGGTAAACCCCGACCGATTGTAATAAAAATAAGTCTACGAATTTGGAAAAGAGGCTGGTTTGTGCTATGATTATAAATACATAAAAAGTACGGAACAGGGCTAGTTCGCAAAAAAAGTTATTGGTATGCAAGAAAAACCACGCTCCAATAAACTTGTACAGTGTACAGTTTTGAATTGGTTTAAAACGATCTTTTATGCAAACATACTGGCCCAATAAACTGTACCAATCCCGCAGTAGACAACGTTAGTAGTAAAATAGCTGCATTGCTTAGCAACTAACTAATGGTGAGCGTGGCCACATCGAACACTGATGTATGCAGCTCTATTGGAGCTAGACTGCATAAAGGACGAAAATCACCACCCATATTTTTATACATGCGAAAGTGTGTTTGTTTGTTGGTTTATCCTTCTATCCCGCCGCAACGGATCATTGGATTCACATGATTTTTTGCATGGATATTGATAATCCGGTTCGAAGGACCACTTTGTTTTTTGTAGCAAGTACAATTTATTAATTGTATGCAGTAAATTGGCAGGTTCTTAGTAAAACATCTACTATGTTGATTAAAATAAACTGAACAACTTCCCAATAAACTGCACCAATCCCGCAGCAGACAGTGTTAGTAATAAAATACCTACAATGCTTGACTGAACTATCTAATGGCCGACATGGCCACATCGAACACTGACGTATACAGCTCTATTGGAGCTAGACTGCATAAAGGACGAAAATCACTACCCATATTATTATACATGCGAAAGTGTGTTTGTTTGTTGGTTTATCCTTCAATCCCACCGCAACAAGGCATCGGATTAACATGATTTTTAGCATAGATATGCATTATCCGGTTCGAAGGACCACTTTGTTTTTTGTAGCAAATACAATTTATTAATTGTATGCAGTAAATTGGCAGGCTCTTAGTAAAACATCTACTATGTTAATTAAAATAAACTGAAGAACTGCCCAGTAAACTGCACCAATCCCGCAGCAGACAGTGTTAGTAATAAAATACCTACATTGCTTGACTGAACTAACTAATGGTCAGCGTGGCCACATCGAACACTGACGTATACAGCTCTATTGGAGCTAGACTGCATAAAGGACGAAAATCACTACCCATATTATTATACATGCGAAAGTGTGTTTGTTTGTTGGTTTATCCTTCAATCCCACCGCAACAAGGCATCGGATTAACATGATTTTTAGCATAGATATACATTATCCGGTTCGAAGGACCACTTTGTTTTTTGTAGCAAATACAATTTATTAATTGTATGCAGTAAATTGGCAGGCTCTTAGTAAAACATCTACTATGTTAATTAAAATAAACTGAAAAACTGCCCAGTAAACTGCACCAATCCCGCAGCAGACAGTGTTAGTAATAAAATACCTACATTGCTTGGCTGAACTATCTAATGGCCGACATGGCCACATCGAACACTGACGTATACACTATACAGCTCTATTGGATAAAGGATAATCCATATAAGCAAATAAGATTTAGATGAAAAACTAATTAAACTGTTAGTTACTCTGGTTCGAAGGACCATGTTGTCGTTGTGAAAAAAATTGAGTTCAATTTATTGTATGGCAGTAACAAAATAGCGGCTAAAATAAATATTTAGTGTTATAAAACTTATAGTTTTATTCTTATATCTATGTAATATGACGTATTGAGGATTGAGGGACCCAAAGTTCAATGATAAAATCAATTTCTATTTGGTAACCATAATTCTAATTTACAATTGACAAGTCCTGCATCAAGATTGAGGACTCGGTACCGGAAGAAGATTCAAAAAGATGTGTAAAATTCTGAGTTCAGTATCAACTGAAAAATCCATAGCAGCACTTCAATTAATTAAGCAATTGTTAAGCAAAATAAAACAGTTTAAGTAGGTATAAATTTCATAAATCATTGTTGGGGGTGTTTGTTGATAAAATAGGTACTTATATCTACCTGTCCTAAACAAATAGACGTGTAATGATGTAACATATGCTGTAACCGAAGTGAATAATGAACAAACTGACCGCACAATCAACTGACATATTTGGGTTAGTTCCGAGCAAACAAACGAAAAGGTAAGATCGCTGAGCCCTATTTTATGTTACAAGCTTTTGTGTTGCTCTGCTGCTCAAGCGACTGTCCAATTCTAAACATTGATTATGATTAGGTATCACACTATCCTTTTCTTTAGGGTTCCGTACCTCAAAAGAAAAAACGGAACCCTTATAGGATCACTTTGTTGTCTGTCTGTCTATCGGTCTGTCAAGAAACCTACAGGGTACTTCCCGTTGACCTAGAATCATGAAATTTGGCAGTTAGGGCATTCGGGGAAAAATCTAAAAACCGTGAATTTGTGGTGGAACATCACACAAATAAAAATTGTGGTCATAAACTAATAATTAGTATTTTCAATTTTCGAAGTAAGATAACTATATCAAATGGGGTATCATATTAAAGAGCTTCACTTGTACATTCTAAAACAGATTTTTATTTATTTTTATGCATCATAGTTTTTGAATTATCGTGCAAAATATCGAAAAAATACGACTGTAGTACGGAACCCTCAGTGTGCGAGCCTGACTCGCACTTGGCCGGTTTTTTAAACATAAAATTAGATTAAATAAATAAGTACCGGTACCGAATTACCGTTTTTCTAGTCGGTTCAAATTATCAATTTTATCTCTGAAATCTTTTTATGTAACTACCTACTTAGTAAACGCTGACGATAATATTCCAGATATCCAATAAATTCCGCTAAGATTAAAAAATTCCATTTTTACGAGTGGAATTTTAGGCGCTTTGACAAATTCGTGTCGTAATTTTTTGTAAAAGCCAGTAATTTTACATTCTCATTACATTATCATCTATTATACTTCGTCCAAATTTCACGTTTTAGGACATTTTCAATGAGAAATTGGGTATTTAAATATCCATATTAAAAGTGTCTACGAATAGGTACATACCACATGGAGAGACATTTCGGCTTAATCCGTTTATCTCTCCTAAAACAGCTACACTGGGGTGTATATTAAAGAATGTGTGTCCACCTATCCAAACCGAACGGGGTGGATTAATAGAATTTTAATATTAGATACATTATTTAACCCGGGGGGGGATATAATATAAACACACGATTCCGAGTAGGTAGGTATATACTCTAAGGTAGCTTTTTAGGGTGGCTAAATGGAATAAGTAGAAACCTGAAGACATTCCTGATCTTCTCCTTCCAAAACCATCCTTTCAAAAGTGATGATTTTTCCTTTCCTGATTTTAGTAGGGTTTCGCAGTTTTTCGATTCGGTAGGGGATCAGTAAAGAGAAAAATTCGCATTTGTAACGAAACACTTTTGGAAGGAACCTTCTGTCAGCGTATTTCATGATTATTTTTTTGCTTTTATTTTGCATTCCCATTATGATATTATCATTTATCATCATCATGATCGACCACTACTGAGGTGGGTGGGTCGTCTTCTCTCAGAAATCTTCTTTCCATAAATATTAATAATAATTGAAAAGAAATATTATATTATATTGTTTTGTATAATATTTTTATATAGGTACATATACCTTTTTTAATATTTTTATAAGTAGGTAATAGCTTTTAAGACGATTTATGTGGAGTATCTCTAACAAGAGAAGGTTCCGGTGCTATCACGTGCTGAACTTGATCAGATATTATGATTTATGAGTCTTTCGTACCCACAGAATTCAAAATAGATAGATCTAGCAATGGCAAGTAAAAGTGAATATTGGAACAATGTACCTAGAGACCATTTCTTTCCTTTTTTAGAATTCAGGGGTTATATCTCTTCAAGTTTTGAAGTATATTATAATCAGTTACGCATTGCCACTGTTGTCTTCCTCAACCGATAGACGTCCACAACTGGACATAGATTCTTCGAGGGACTCCCTCACGCTACGTTCTTATGCTGCCTGGATCTACCAGCTCTTTGCATCTCGTTTGATGTGGTATGTCCACCTAGTGGGGAAGTTTTGATTTTCGAGCTATTCCCGTCGAAAACTCTTCAGTGTCTGAAGACCAAAGTCGAAGATAGACAACAGATAGTGTTGGCAGTTTAGATCCGAGACATGATTGGTAACTAACAGCCTTGTAAGAAAGCTCATAGTCATCTACGTAAAATATTAAGTAAGTAATTAGTATTTACACGGTATCACACAGGACCAAAGTTGCTTAGAGTTATGGTTTTTGCTGAATATTCATAACCAAGCACTATTAGCATCCAAATATTATGGTAATAAGGACACAAACTAATCTTTGTCATACATTGTTTTACATACCCTTGTCATGTCTTGACCTAAATCTAGTTTAGAATAAACTGCCAAGCGATTTTAATCCTTAACCTTGAATTTATTAAGGTGTATTGTTCAAATGCTTTGTATTCCGTACGATGTCTTCATCGCGTCTCTTAGATAATGAAAAGTTATTTGTTTTCGTATCCTTTATATGCGGGCCGGGAAAAATATATAATAATAAAGGGAACGGGGGCCTATTTGCCTTTTTTTGGGTATTTTGTGGAAGATAATATTATGAGAGGTACCTATGGTACTAATAAAATGAATGGGTTTGTAAGTATATCGGATATATTATATGTGATCTTCAAGGTGTTCCCACTACGCGCCCGGTGCGCTTGATATTTCAAGTCTCATAAATTAACTAACAATAGGGATGTTGCCTATATCAAAAAAAAAATACTTTTTAGAGATTATTAAATAACGGGTCTTCCGAAATGCGATAAATCTGCAACGTCCTTTATTAGTTTCAAGTTCAATAACAATTTTTAATTCAACTAAAAAATCTACATATTATGTCAAAGACGTTATATTTCACGATTTTATATACACTACCTTTTTGCTTCAGAATTGTGCTTGCTGTGATTACATTAATGTTGTTGTTATAAATAGTCCTTTTTATACTTTAAAAATGAATTATTTTAAATGATTTAATTTGAATAAAAATCGTAATACTGAAAAAAAAATTAAAAAAAAATCGACGATAATAGAGAACTGATGAGCGATCAACTACATAAAATTAATGTCCTTTAGAATGCAAATACATACTTCCATACTAATATTATAAATGCGAAATTGTGTCTGTCTGTCTGCCTGTCTGTCTGTCTGTCTGCTAGCTTTTCACGGCTCAACCGTTCAACCGATTATGACGAAATTTGGTACAGAGGTAGCTTGCAACCCGGGGAAGGACATAGGCTACTTTTTATCCCGGAAAATTTAAGAGTTCCCACAGGATTTAAAAACCTAAATCCACGCGTACGAAGTCGCGGGCATCAGCTAGTATTATTTAACTATAATATTACCTATCTTTAGTTAGAAGACCAAAATAAAACAACATTTCTACAATAATATCAACAAACCCAAAAAAGTAAAATGATTAAAAAGCGCTTACAAAAATGGATTTCAATAAAGAATATTTATATTAGAGCTCGATATAATATGATAAACTGCTGAAGCGATTTCAATTTAGGCTCAAATTATCTCTGGAGTCTATTTTTTGAAACCAAAATAAGCTTCGTTAAGATTGGAGCGTGCTTGAGCTTAAATTTCCGAGATTAACATAAACAGCGCCGAATTTATAACAACACCGCCACTTTCGCGGCGTAGTTTTAAAAATAATAATTAATTAAGAAGTGTATTCGTAGCGCGCTCTATACAAAAGTAGTTCCAACTTAACTCAATGAAATTTTGTAGGTACCTTCTAGAATTTAATGCATAATATCTCTGTCTATCATGTCATTACCAACTCATCGCCGGCTCACTACTGAGTGCGGGTCTCCTCTCATAATGAGAAGGGTTTGGTCAATGGGCATTGGCATACTTCAGATACTTTGAGAACATTATGGAGAACTATCAGGCATGCAGGTTTCCACAATGTTTTTCTTCACCGTTAAAGCAACTGATAACTGATAGCAACTGATATAAGTACTTATTACTTATAACGTACATAACTCGTTAGAGGTCCGTGGCTGGAATCGAACCTCGCACCCCTAGACTAGGAGGTCGAAGTCTTAAACACTAGTCTATCACCTCTCTGTCTATGGATTGCCAGTTTTCCGTAAAAAAAATAGGTTTCAAACTTACACGGCCTCAGAAATTTACATACAAAATCTTGTAATCTTGTGCTTCCATATAGCATACATCCATATACGAGTACATCTGCACGTTACGCGACAGATCGAGACGGCAATCGGGGCATGGGGCGGGGGGACGTCCCGTACTCCTGCACGTCGCCCGACAGAGTACGTGGAGGCTGTGCGGGTGTGCGGGGCGTCCACTCCCCGATTGCCATCTTGACCTGTCGCGGACTATCGCTACCATAAGCAGCCTTAGAACAATCAGTGCGATAAGAATTTCTCCCTTTTTTCATTTTTTAAGCGGCAAAAAATGTGGTGCCCTTATTACGGCCGAGGTCGCAGTCCAGAGCTAACTTATCATTGAATTAAAATAATAAAGCAAACAAAATTAAGTATAAACAACCACATCTGCCGCCTAATGAACTCAGTGGCCCTACGTTTTAATTAAGTTCCAGGGTAATGTGATATAATGGAAGTCGTAAACAAACAGACGCCGTTTGCATCGTTTCTATGTAAATGCGGACCTAATAAAGCAGCTAATTGACACTTGAATTTAAACAAGCAACAGATTGCACACTCCATCTCTTTTTAACTTAACGCAAATGTGAAATGGTCGAGAGAGACGGAAAAAGGAAAATTGTACTTTCGTTTTCTTTGTCGTACCTACCTACATTAGAATTAGAATATTCTCTACTATTTATCTAATGAAAGGAAAATTTTAACTTTAACTTAATTATAAGCATTATCTTATAAAACAAAAGGTTAGTAGACTTTCTTTTGTTAAAAAAAATACAATAAGTATCAAAAATTTCTAAGCGGCAACTCACATTTTTTTTTTACCATTATTTACCACTGTTGAAAATAAAAAGCACCAAACGTTTATGTATTTCAATAACAAGAAGAATACACTCTTTGTAAACTTGATAAATCCCTGATGATATTAAATAGTATATAATATAGTCCGTGACAGGTCGAGATGGCAGTCGGTCACTCGCGCTCGCCCGCAACGGGTTATTGCGGATGTGCGGGGCGTTCCCTCCCCGATTTCCATTGCGACCTGTCGCGTACTATAGCTACCTACCTATTTAATAAATAATTCCCACTGATAGTTTTCCAAGCTGCGTGGCAATAATTTCACGCTCCTTTAAAACTTCTATATCTAAGTACCTATATTCTGGTATATATGTTAGTGACGCTAGGTTGAACGCAAATGCATCTGGATGCAGATGCTACCTGCTTCTAACTTTACATCAGCTGGCTCTGGGATTAGCTCAACCGAGCGTGAATATTGAATAAAAATAATTTCGGCGACGCAACGGAAAAATATATCCACGGGAAAACTGGATTTTTTTTCTGAAAATTGACATAAAATGTGCACATTTTATACCATTTAATATAGGGTTAAGCCATCTCTATTTCTGATCAAAGATGCTAAATTGAAGATGGCTTAAAATAAAAGTACAGTACGCGACGAAACCGACAAAACGTCATATAGGTAGGTATGAGTGACAGAGACAATGCTCTACAAAGCCGAAATGTCATTCTAAAGGCTGATGTACTACATTACTTTCGGCCGCGTACTGCAGAACATAGTGATATTATTATTAACCACAAAGGTACATCACTACCACAGTACCTGCAGAGTGCAGACATTATAGGATACGTCTAAAAAGTCAAGCTAAACCAGAAATAACTGAATGCTCATATTATTAGGTACATCAAAAACGGTAATTCATTATTCAGTCCGTTACTTCTCATCATCTGAGAGCGCTCCAAACTACTTGATTAAACATTCCGAGTGAGCGATACGGATTAAAAGGAATTAACTCGGGGTCAAAAATAAATCTTATCTGAGGCTGGGTTGGCATTAAACTCGCTGTATCCTCGCATTTATCTCTTCGCAATTGTGCTTAATTCCCGTTTCTTCCTTCCAAGTGTAATAAATCAAGTTAGTGTAGGTACATAGTCTCGCGTCTTTCTTTGTTTGGGGTTGGATACAATTGTTGAAATTTGCCTGTGCGAGGTCCTATTGTTTTTGTTTTGTGGGATTAAGTTTAGCCTTTATTAGTATTGTGATGTACCTACACAAAATATAATAATAATAGGTCCTTGTGTGGGGCACTTTGATATTGTTTGTGGCTTTATTATTATAATTTCACAATGTATTGTTTAGAGTATGAATACGAAGTGCCCGTTAAAGTCAATTCAGCAATTAAGTCCTGAAAAGGTAACAGACAGATCGATATACTTTTACCATTATTTTAAAATAGCTAATGCCCGCGATTTCATTCGCGTGGAATTTATGTTTGTTAAAAATCCCGTTGAAAGTTTTTGATTTTTCGGCAGTGTTTTTTGCATAAAAGTATCCTATGTCCGCCTCTAGAATAATATAAGTTATATTTTCTGTGACAAATTTCAAAAATCTCGGTTCAACAGTTGAGCTGTGAAAAGGTAACGGATAGATATACCGGTACAAATATTTACTAGCTTATGGTCGCAACTTCGTCCGCGTGGACTACACAAATTTAGAATCCCTATTTCCCTTAGGGTTGAATTTTTAAAAACCTTTCTTAGCGGATGTCTACGTTATAATCTTTATCATAATGCCTCAGCCCGATCTGTCCAGTAGTTTGAGCTGTGCGTTGATAGATCAGTTAGTCAGTCAGTTCGCTTTTCCTTGTACATATATTTAGAAGAGATATGGACCGAAAATATGGATTAGTAGGTATCTATGGATTACATTGTCGATTCGTTTGTGTTAAGTTTTTAAGAGTAATTAGAATTGCTGTTTAACTAATTATGTACAGTACGCGGCCTAAAGTGATGTACATCGACCTTTAGAAGGAGATAGCAAGTTTGTAGAGCACTGTCTCTGTCGTTGAGACCGACAAAACGTCATATAGGTATGAGTGCCAGAGACAACGCTCTACAAAACCGAAATGTCATTCTAAAGGCCGATGTACATCACTTTAGGCCGTGTACGTAATTATCAATGTAATTAACTAATTATGAAACCAACTTTACTTTGTTAACAACAGATAGGTAACTAACAAGTAAAATATATCGATTCAACTTCTTTTTTGTTGCCACACAAAATCGTCAGTGTTGTTCGTAGACATGCAGTCCCCATCTCTCAACCCCAAAACTTGAGAACGCTTTCGGTTCTTTCTATTTTGTTTACCACTTGACATCTGCTACACGACTTGGCTCTTTTAATGTGTCTCTAGGGGCTCGTAGGTTAAAGAGGTTATGTTACTTCTTTGTTTCTGTGGGGTTTCTTTGTACTGTAGTTACCTATGCCAATTCTGTAGTAGGATTTGAACTCTTGCCAATTATGAATTCTATGAATTTGAACTCTTGACAATCAAAACTAGATTTTTCTTCATTTTTAGGGTTACGTAACTTAAATGGAAAAAGGAGCCTTTATAGGATCACTTTGTTGTCTGCCTGTCTGTCGGTCTGTCCGTCTGTCTATCGTGTCTGTCAAGAAAACCTATAGGGTACTTCCCGTTGACCTAGGAACATGAAATTTGGTACGTCCGTAGGTCTTATTGCACAAGTAAAGGAATAAACCTGAAAACCGTGAATTAGTGGTAAAAAACGAAAAAAAATTAAATATGTTCATGCACATAATATAATTACTATTTTCAATTTTCAAAGTAAGATAACTAATAGGTATACCAAGTGGGGTATCATATTATGAAAGGGATTCTTATTTATTATTAGATATGCATAATAGTTTTGGTTTATTGTGCAAAATGACGACAAAATACGGCTGTAGTACGGAACTCGGTGCGCGAGTCTGACTCGCACTTGGCCGGTTTTTGTTGATGATAACTAAATTCATCCGATCAGTTAACATTGCTAGTTAAAACTTGCTTTTTAGACAAAATCAGTTAAGTGCTCTATGATCAGTCAGATACTGTTGCTTGTGCCAACAAATTCCGAACAGCGCAGTTCGCAAACAACTACACAGAGATTGTGATTGCCACATCATCGAATGCTGACGAAGGCAGAACAAACATAATATACTCTCTATCTGTAGCTCGTTCAGAAACAGAGATACAAGTTTTTTTTAAATCTAATCTCTACATATTTTATACTAATAAAATAAAGTCGCTTCCCGCTGTCTGTATGTATGTATATATGAACGCGTACATCTTTTAAACTACGCAACGGATTTATTTTAATGCGGTTTTCACCACTAGATAGAGTAATTCAAGATGAAGGTTTATAGGTAGGTATAGTTTAAGTCTCAAAAAATTAGAGATCTCTAGGAAAATTTAAATCTCACTGACACCACATTAGTATCTACACTGCACCCATACGAAGCCGGGCGGGTCGCTAGTTTATTTATATATGTGTTTACTCACACAGTGAGCATGTCACCCCTGTAGAGTACAAACCGGATAGGTACATAAATGTCTTACTTTCTACGTCTAAGCCCTCTTATTATTCAAGTCAATAATAAAATTACGTAATTTAAAAAAAAAACTAAAAACACGACTGCTAATAAATAGTAACTGGTAACTGAAAAGCAAAAAATTTTTCAGCCCGCACATTGAAGCACATAAAATCCGCCATTTTGATTTTTTTAAGAATTATCAAGAAGCCGGCAAAAACTTAGTTACAATTCAAATGTAAGTAGTTTCTTTTCTTACAAATTTTCTTTACTGTATCAAAACGACCAAATCTTGTTGCTGTTTCGTAAAAGTTTGAACTCTGAAAGTTGAAATAGAAAAAATGTAGCAAAAAAATTGTAAAATAAAATCCAGTTAGCTAGACACGATAACTTTGAACACTCGGGGCTGTGAAGTTCACGAAACTCCATCCAAGGCTCTTAAATTTGTTGTAAGATTTAAATTCAAGTTTCAGACATGTTCAGCTTAATTAGCAAGCCGTATACGAACAAAGAACTATCATAAAACATTTAAGTTCAGCCCGTGGGGCACACTACAGAGAACTTCGGTAAGGTACTTAATCAATAAGTTTATAGATTGAAATAAGAGTCGTTCACTCTGATAAATAGTGCCTTTGCATGCGGCGACTTTTTCACATGCAGTTGAAGCGCATGTGACGCGTAAGGCCTCATTTACGGAGACGCGGGGCGTCGCGCTTCGCGTGTGTCGTGGCGTCTTGCGGCGCGTCGTACGTTTTTTTTGTTTACGTTGAGGCGGCACGTGAAGCGGCACTGATCATCGCACGCGTAATCAGAAACATATGGCAATATACGATGCTGTTCATAGAGATGCGAGGCGGGAAGAGTGGCTGTGCCCGCGGCGTTGCACGCGGCGGGCGCGTCTGCGTTATGCGATTTCCAAATAAAGACTAGCAGAAGGTTCCGCTGCGGGCATCGCTTCTTCGAGAATTGCCGCCGCGTGCGCCGCCACGATGAACGCCGCGTGGGACACGTCGATGCCATCCGCGGGCTCGGCCGCAAAAAATGCACCATCTCAAACAAACGCGTATAAAATTGCTGGTAACTACCCACGGGTGGGTAGTTACCAGCTACAGGGGGAGGCTTCACCCGTGGATAGCTACCACCCTACCGGAAAATCCGTGCCGCCAAGCGATTTAGCGTTCCGTTACAATGCCGCATAGAAACCAAAGGGGCATGGGTTTAAAAAACTGCCACACCCCTTCCAGGTTAGCTCGCTCCCATCTTACACTGCATTATTACTTACCACCAGGAGAGATTGCAGTCAAGATCTAACCTGTATCTGAATAAAAAAAACATTGCACATCGCTGGTGGAAAAGCAACTTAGGTGTTTATAAAGCTGTGAGTTAATCTTTAACTTTTTTAGCAAAAAACAACCTCACACCGCCTTTAACTTAGTGGCCCGTGGGACACATTAGACAGAAAGTTAGTGTCGCACGAAAAAAAGAAAGAATGGAAAATGCTTGGATAAGTTTTGCCGGTTACGATGGGGATACAATATCCGTGACATTTATTTTGAGGAAAATTGAGAATTATGTATCAGAGTTGGGCGTTATTACCGTATCTGGTACCCAAATGTTGGATGTTACGTCCTACACAGATTTAGAAATACCTTTTAGCAAAAGTTCCCGAGTTTCAATTGGGCAGTTTGGGCCTCTAAATAAATGAATATTTAGATTGAGCTTCTTCTTCTTTGACCTTAGCATTTTCGTACCTAAGTGGGATCCGTTTTTGTATGAAATGAAATGAAATGAAAATGAAATGAAATGAAAATGAAATGAATAAATAAGTAAGTAAGAAATAATAATAAATTAAGGTTTTCGCTTTCATTGGGAACACAAGTACCTTAAGAAAACACCTAAACTGCACCAAAAGTACACCTAAACCATAAGTTTTTTTGGTCATTAAAGCTCCGTGAACTTCCAAACGAATCATTCCACCTTTTTGCGTCCACTTTGCCCACTCTTGAAGATCATCTAGATTCTAGACGATTTGATTGATTTTATTGGCTCTCAGATCTGCCAGGCTTTTGGGCATCCTCGAGATTTAGCTCTAGGTGTGGTGATTATCTAAATCCATCCATTAAATAAAATAAAATAAAATTACAAATTTTCAAATAAAATAAAATTACAAAATTTATGGCATAAACGACGTTACAAAATAAGCAGTGATACCAATAATAATAGGAGATAGAGATAGTTCTTTACCTCCAAATTAGCATATCAGGTTTTCATCCTGAAGACGGATGGATATAAGATACTTTTTACTCTGGAATAATAATAGGCTCTACAGGATTTTTCCAAAAACATAAATTCAAGCAATTGAAGTCGTAGATAAAAGCTAGTTAGTATGTTAGTAGTGAGAAATTGATTGTGTAACAAAATCAGTTTGCGACCTTATTTATGGAAATTCTTTATCGTAATTGGTTTCATAGAGTGAAATAGGGCAGTAAATTTCATTTCTGTCCCTATATCAACCCTTGTCCCCTGTGAAATGACACCGCCTAACTTATCTAATACTATGTAAAATGGAAAACCTTAGGCAGAATAACTTGACCAAGGTTATGAAAAAATAACTATTTAAATAAACTTAATATAATATGAGCTACTAAGAGTTTTTGGAAACGTTTGCATGCTCGCTTGGAGTAAGTGTTTGTAATCCAATCTTATAAAATACACAAACGATCAGACGCACAACTAAGCTCAAATTAATCGTTTAAAAAATTGGAAAAGATTGAAACTAGTCGGGCTAGCGTCGACGAAATACGTGAGTAAAGGACCTAAGGTCCCTCATACGAATAACCACACACCTAATACCACACTACTACGTCTTAATAGTACCTTTTAGGTAATTGCGAATTTGGATCTCCATTCCATTCCGAGAAAAATTGAAGAATTTTCTCGGATTCCGGATGCAGTGAGTAAAGAACCTAACCACTCTGTACAACTTTTATCAAGGATAATAATAGCACAAGCTTATATAGTGTTGTGACACTATTATGAAATATTCGATCGATAAATAAAATATCGTCAGTGTAATAAGTCTCAGCGAAAATTCATAGCCAATTTAGTGACATCAAGTCTCTGTTGCTGCTTTTCACCATTTTCCTCTAGAATGGGTTGCGCGTAATCTCTGACAAATGCCCATTGGATAGCTCGGTAATGTACGCCTCGTATAGTGTTGTAATGGCAGTCTTGTGAAATATGGGGTCGATAAATAAAACATCCACGGCATGTTGTTGTCTTCCGCCATTTTCCGTTGGAATGGCTTGCGAGTAATCTCTGACAAATGTCTTATAGAGAGCACGGATATTAGGTTATGCAAGGCTTGTATAGAAGATGCATTGTAGTCAATTATCGATTTGTATAGTGTTGTAATGAATTAGAGAGTCGATAAATAAGCGTCTCTAAGGAAATTCATTGCCAATTCAGTGGCGGGAAGAGATTCTGCTTAATAAGGGCATGCTGGTGCCTTTCGCCATTTTCCAGTGCAATGGTTTGCGAGTAGGAAATCTCTAACAATTAATGTCCTTTAGAGAGGACGGATACCTAAATATATAAAAGGAAAAGGTGACTGACTGACTGACTTATCTATCAATGCACAGCTCAAACTACTTGACGGATTGGGCTGAAATTTGGCATGCAGATAGCTATTATGACTAGGCATCCGCTAAGAAAGAACTTTTGAAAATTCAACGCCTAAGGGGATGAAATAGGGGTTTCAAGTTTGTTTACTCCACGCGAACGAAGTCGCGAGCATCAGCTAGTTAGATTATATAGGCATTGTACTCACTTATCGATTTGTATAGTGTTGTAATGAAATAGGGGGCCAATAAATAAAACATCGACAGGGCAATATTAGCCAAGCGTGTCTGAGAAAAATCATTGCCAACTCAGTGACGGGAAGAGATTTTTATTATAAGGGCACGCAGTGCCTTCCGCGATTTTCCAGCTGACAAATGTCCTTTAGAGAGGACGCATATTAGGTTATGCATGGCTTGTATAATAGATGCATTGTAAGCAGTTATCGATTTTGTAGGTCGGTCAATCTGTTGTAATGAAATAAGGGGGTCGATAAATAAAACATCGACAGTGCAATATTAGCTAAGTGTCTCTGAGGAAATTCATAGCCAATTCAGTGACGCCAAGAGATTCTCCTTAATACGGCTGGTGCCTTCCGCCATTTTCCAGTGGAATGGTTTGCGAATAATCTCTGACGAATGTCCTTTAGAGAGTGCGGGTATTAAATTATAGATGCATTGTACCCACTCATCGATTTGTATAGAGTTGTAATGAAATAGGGGGTTAATAAATAAAACATCGACAGTGCATTATTAGCTAAGTGTCTCTGAGCAAATTCATAGCTAATTCAGTGAAGCCAAGAGATTCACCTTAATATGGGCATGCTGGTGCCTTCCGCCATTTTCCAGTGGAATGGTTAGCGAATAATCTCAGACAAATATCCTTTAGAGAGGATAGATATTAGATTGTAGACGCATTGTACTCATTTATCAATTTGTATAGTGTTGTAATGAAATAGGGGGTTAATAAATAAAACATCAACAGTGCAAAATTAGCTAAGTGTCTCTGAGGAAATTCATAGCCAATTCAGTGACGCCAAGAGATTCTCCTTAATACGGCTGGTGCCTTCCGCCATTTTCCAGTGGAATGGTTTCAGAGTAATCTGTGACAAATGTCCTTTGGACAGCTGGAATTCTCGCTCGCTATATTTACCGTCTCTAAAGCACGAGACTTTTCCTTAAGTGCCCCCATTTCTTTATTTATTTAATAAAAAGTACACATCTGTTTGAGGAATCTGTTATGTATAAACACAGATCATCCCCTGTGTAGGTATATAAACAATTATTTATGACCATCGCAGATTTATTGTTTTTACCGATAAATTTAAAAAAAAACACGGTTAACAACGCTAGTGACATCATTACGGATGAACACAGGATACTATTTATCCCTGAAAACAGGATCGATCGCGTGCACAAATCAATCCTAATCCTAATAATATTGTAAATGAACCCGGTAAGTCGGAGTTCCCGTGGGATTTTAAATGACTTATATCCACGCAGACGAAGTCTCATGTTATATAGTAGATATAGTAATCTACAAGCTATTCAAAAATATTAATAAATCTAGTAAATCTATCAAGTTGTTATAAGCTTTCATAAAACAAAGTAAATGAGATATTCTGATATTATAGATATATTCTGATATTATATTATAGATATTCAACAAGATATTCTGCAGAATTTAACAATCGGACTCATAGTAAAATTCTATCAAGCAGGTATAAGCTTTCATAAAACGAAATAATCGGATTTAGAGTAAAATCTGTAGGTAAATCTGGTGAGTTTCCCCAATATTTGGATAGAGAAGTTATCTGTTACCCAAGACATAACTTGCAGATAACTTCCAAACAACAAATGTCTATAGACAGTTGATACTCGTGCCCCGATTTACTTACTGTCTTTGAAAATGCAAGAGATTTAACCTTAAGCAATATATACTCTGATTTATCTTTTCCAATAGAATTTTCTCTTGCATGCATGCCCTTGCATGCCTTAAAGAAAATTATTAACCGTATTACGAAGCGATGATATCTCTGAAAAGCATCTTTTTAGATAGCTGGTATTCGACCCTCGATTAACTTATGGAGTTAACGTTTTATTGTTTACATATTTTCAGTAGTAGGTAAGTACTTAATAATATACCATTTAATTTTTTATTAGTATTGCATATTACAATAATAATATGTTGAGTCATCATCTTCAAAATGTCTTTCTGGCTCAAATACTGCTGTAATTCAAAGTAGGTAGGTACTGGATAATATAATATGTTTACTAAGAATCCTGCAGTCTTCCTATTCAACTTGCAAAAAATTTAAAACATTTTCCACTGCAGGTTTACGGAGCGAGTCATCTCTGATAACCATCTCTACTCGGGGGGTATTCGTCGCTCGATTTACTTTACCGACTAAGGAAATAATGCAGGTGATTTTCTCGTAAGTTTCACGCTCAATCTTTTCCGATGGAAACTTTATCTTTCTTCTCTATAATGGGTAACGAAAATATTTACGGTTGCTGCTGCGACTTAGAGCGAGTTAACTCGTCTCTCAGTCAAACATTTGTATTCCTCGTTGAATTAACTTTACGAAACACGATTACCTAGTTTACTATTCAGTTTAAATTCTCTCGCTGAAGCTAATATAATTTAATATTATACCTATACTATTGCTACCCAACTACTGTCCGGTTTGTTTAAAACTATTATTATCAGCATCTCAACCCATCGTCAGTCAGCCCACTTCTGAGCATGCGTCTCCTATCAGAATGTTACGGCCCATAGTCCATCATGCTGATCAAGTGTGACCTAACACCTCACACATCTTTGAGAACATATAGCGTGCAGGTTTTCTCACGATGTTTCCCGTCATGGTTAAAGTTTGATATTAATTAATCACTTAAAACGTACATAACTCGGAAAAGTTTGAGTTGCATGCCTGAGATCGAACTCTGGTATCCCCGAATTGGAAACCGAAGTCTTACCCAATATGCTATTGCCGCATAGTAGGTAAGACTTCGATAAGTCACGGGTATTTATTTAAATTTATTTATTCAGATACAAGTTAGCCCTTGACTGCAATCTTACCTGGTGGTAAGTGACGATTCAGTCTAAGATGGATGCGAGCTAACCTGGAAGGGGTATGGCAGTTTTTAATAAACGCATGCTACTTTGGTTTCTACACGGCATCGTACAGGAACGTTAAATCGCTTGGCGGCACGGCTTTGGCGGTAAGGTGGTAACTAGCCACAGCCGAAGCCTCCCACCAGACAAAATAATTTTATCATTAACTAGCATCAGTTAATGATAAAATTACCTAGAGTTGGAAACTCTATCATATTATCATGGGCAGTATTATACAAGTTAGGTACTTCTCCACTGCAAAGAGGCGGGCCAAGTAATCTCTGATAAACGTCGATGGGGCAGCTGCTAGATTCCACACTTTATTTACTGCCGATGAAATTGCGACGACTCTCAAGCGCCGCGCGTTATCTACTCTATCGCGGGCAATATTTTCTATTACTTACGTCATTTATGAGAGCATTCTATTTTGTAACGTTTTAATAAACTGTTTTAAACTTTACCTAAAATTATAGTTAACCGAAAATTTCGCGACCGCTTGGACTACACAAATTTCAAACTGGATTTGAACTGGAGGGATTGAATTTTCAAAAATCCTTTTTAGCGAATGTCTTCGTCACAATAGCCATGTACATGCCAAATTTCAGCCTGATACGTCCTTAGTTTGTCTCCAATTAGTTGTTAAGTAGATAGTCCAGTAGATCGTCAGTCAGCTTTTCGTTTTATTATATTTAGATTAAGTCTCCTTTTAGTTATTTTTCACTACTCAAAAACCACTGCGCTGATTGAGTTACTTAAATTAAAACTTTCCCAGTTTGAAAGCACCACGAAAGCACAATAGTCTTTAATACATCAGGCTGACGTATTTAAATCCATTATGCGTTGGAAAACCGCCACTAGGTGGACGAACGACATCAGGCGGCGCAAGACCGTGGCGTGACCCTACAAGAGACTTATATGTCCAGCACTGGACGTCTATCGGTTGATGATGGTGATGATGACAACTGACTGAACTGCCCGGGATCGAACCCCCGACCTCCGATTAGAAGGTGGACGTCCTAACCACTAGGCTATCACAGCTTTTTATCGGACCTTATAGAATTTTATAAAGTTATTTCTGTGTAACATCATTAACTGATTTTGAATTTTGATTTAATAATGAGGTAGATACATAAAGCGTAATCCTGTAAGTGCTAATAGTAAGCAATTCACTCAGGAGGTCAGTACAGTAAGCATAATTAATAACATTCAATAATGTACAAGCAACTAATCAATCGAAACTAATCCGAAGCGGTCTGCAATTGACAGGTTGGATAAAGGCGGTACATAATTAGCAGTGGGCAAGTGGCTACGATTTGATGGAAACCTTAATAATTAAATTGCCTAACACATTATATTGTATAGCCACATAGTTCCCAGGCACCGCTGCTGTGTTTAGAACATCACTACCCATATTATATTATAACATGGGGTTACTCAAGGGGCGGATCAACCAATTTTTGAAAGGCCGGCAACGCATTGGCGGTATCTCTGGTGCTACAAAATGTTCATGGGCGGTGGTAATCCTAACTCATTTGCTCGCCATTTTTATTTAAAAAAACCAGCTAAGTGCGAGTCAGGCTAGCGCAAAGAGGGTTCCGTACTACAGACGTATTTTTTCGACATTTTGCACGATAATTCAAACACTATAATGCATAAAAATAAATAAAAATCTGTTTTAGAACCCATTTATGACACCAATTATGATACCCCACTTGAAATAATTATCTTACTTTGAAAATTGAAAATACTAATTATTAGTTCATGACCACAATTTTTTTTGTGTGATGTAACCACAAATTCACGGTTTTCAGACTTTTCCCCTAATGTCTGTTATAAGACCTACCTACCTGCCAAATTTCATGATTCTAGGTCAACGGGAAGTACCCTGTAGGTTTCTTAACATACCGACAGACAGACAGACAGACAGAAAATAAAGTGATCCTATAAGGGTTCCGTTTTTCTTTTTGAGGTACGGAACCCTAAAAATGCGAATCTGTTTGTTTGTTAGTTCGTCCTTCAATCGAGTCGAAACGGAGCAATCGATCGACGTGATTTTTCGCATGTGTAGAGTTAAAAACTTAATAATAACAGAGAATAACAGAGGCTACTTTTATCCCGGAAAATCAAAGAGTTTCCACGGCATTTTAAAAACTTAATTCAAGCGAAAGTTGCGGGCAACAGCTAGTGGATATAACAATAATACTTTTTACTTAGTAGGTACGCTAGATACGAGATTGACGACGTTTATTTGAAGCAACTTGATTATCGCCATTTTGGCATTGATAGCAGCAGTGAGCGTCATGTGAGCGTCATGTGAGCGTCATGTGAGCGTACTCGGAACTAAATGTTAGTGATGCGGCATCTGGCAACACTTAGGCTCTTTGAATCGAAACATAAAAGAACTGTCTATCTGTCTGACTTGGTCCAACTGTGGACGTCTATAGATTGATACGAATCATGATGATGAAATAAATAAAATAAGTCCGAAAAGAAGCGTGTGCCAGGAATCGAAGCCCTGACCCTCCGAATAGAACGCTGACGTCTTAACCACTTATCACCGCTTGTAATGTAATGATATATGCATATAGTACGCGACAGGTCAAAATGGCAATCGGGGAGGGAACGCTCTGCACACCCGCACAGCTCCCGCGTCAACCCGGTGCGGGCGAGCGCGGGTGACGAGCGGTGTGCGGGGCGTCCGTTCCCCCGCTTCATACCCCGACGGACTATATGTTTATTGGCCTGTCAGCCCGACGATTATCGTGAGAAGAAAACCAGCCATAGGGGTCCCAAAACATAAATAATGACCTCCCAATATTGTGTACGTGGCTAATTAATCGACACTAATCTGAATCGCTCTGTTATTGGCAGGGCAGAGACCGCAATATTCATCTATAATGTACCTACTTACCTTATAGTACGCGACAAGTCGAGATGGCGATCGGGGCGGGAACGCTCCGCACACCCCCTGGAAGACCCCCCACTAGGTGGAAGGACGACATCAGACGAGTCGCAGAGAGCCGCTGGATTCAGGCGGCGCAAGACCGTGGCGTTTGGAAGTCCCTACAAGAGACCTATGTCCAGCTGTGGACGTCTATCGGTTGATGATGATGATGATGATGATGATGATGATTAATAAAACCCCCTTTTCCCTTTCAGGTTAGCCTGCTTCTGCCGATTCCGGTTTCTATTAAGGTGAGAGAATGGAGTGTAACGAAATGCGAATACAATACAAGAGCCTCAATAGCTCAACCGGTAAAGGACTGAAAACCGAATGGTCGACGGTTCAAACCCCGCCCGTTGCACTATTGTCGTACCTACTCCTAGCACAAGCTTCATGCTTAGTTGGAGAGGAAATGGGAATATTAGTCATTTAACATGGCTAATGTTCTTTTTAAAAAAAATAAAAAAATATGATGATGAATGAGGAGCTGTCCCTTCGTTCAGCTTCATCGAAGCGAAGTGAGAGTTCTGGCGTAGCCATTTAAAAACATTTTATTCACTCATAAATGTTATAGGTATCTAGAGATATTATCATCATCAACCCATTACCGGCTCACTGCTGAATACAGCGGGGCGATTGTCTAAAACCTGCATCAGTCATTATTACAGTCTCAATTGTTCTAATTGGCTGAATTTGTGCGATTCTTGTTGCAACAATGAGCATCACTGCATTATGGCCAATAGTGAGCGAGCACTAACCAATCAGAGATGATTGTGATCGTGACATTGTAGCTGTCAAACAACCGCGGTAGGGCCACTGGTCTCTTCTCAGAATGAGATGGGTTTGGAAATGGTCGTGGCCGGCCAAGTACGGATTGCTAGACTTCACACACCTTTGATAACATCATGGAGAACTGCAGAGGCATGCAGGTTTCCTCACGATGTTTTCCTTCACCGATATTTACCTAATTACTTAAAAAAGTTAGAGGCCCGGGATTGAACCCACGCACCCACGCACTACATGTCAGTAATTATCATCTGTGCGGATGGTACAATATGTATTATTAATTTTTCAGTAAAAATAAATTTGATAATCTATAAAAGAACCAGTTTAATATAATCTATAAAACATCCGTTTAATATAATCTATAAAACATCCGTTTAATATACCTAATCTATAAAACATCCGTTTCTGAAATCACAGGCACGGATATTAGGTACCTATACAATATACATGGATGATGTCAATAGCAGTACCGATCTGAAACCAAGGTCCTGAAACCAACTAGATGTAAGGAATCAGACAAAGAACCAGAAGACTGAAAAACTGGTGGTCGATTTCAATATTATTGAAGATGCTAAAATAATTCCAATCTTAAGTATTGATTAGCGACTCTGAGTGCGGTTGTGAGTAAAGTAAGTTCAAGTATCCAGCCTGTTAATATTTTCCCAAGCATTTTCACTTAATGCGGCAAATTTTCTAGTGACCATACACCCAAAGTGTTTATGTAATAGGCTTTACCGACACCCGGTCGGCTTAACGGCTTTGTCCGTTGGATTTTATAGTTAGTTGGCCTGTAAGTGTTTTCGAAAGCTGTTTATAAGCCTTTAGAAACATAATTCTAATACAAATAAGCCTAGTCTATTTAATAAGAAAATTTTCTAATAGGAAGTACCAAAGTAGGAAGTACTCTTTACTTATCCTTAATTAGAAAAACGTACCTATTAATTATAAAGTTATATAATTATAAAAATATATATATAAATAATAGTCTTAGGATTAAAAAATGTCGCTTTGTTAGATTTGTACAATACTAATTACAGTAAAAGAATGATAAAATAATGTGTTAAGGTTATAATAATTATGCTCATCTCCAAATTTTATGTTGCCTTATTAGTTTTTTTTTATTTCAGATTCTCTATTATATTATTAAAACTACGCAAAAGTCCGTTCTTTAATGTATAAAATGACAAATTGTATAAAAATAATCCTTAATTAAATATACTTCGTAAACTCACCTTAACAATCCATAAAGAAACAAAACCCACACGATAGTTCCGAACAATCACGCACAGTCGAAGTTTATCAACCGAACTACGCGAGTAAGCACAGAAAGCACATCTGTCACCCACAACAGCTGGTAAGCAACTGAATTTAAACTTGGAACATTCGTATGCATTGTGCCCCAAACATGCGCAGTGGTGAGCAAAATTTTCACAATACATACTTTGGAGGAATAAAAGCTGCTTGATGCTTTTGGTAGTAATTTATGAGACCAAATTACTTTTCATATAGACGTCAGAGCCTAGAGAGAGAGTAGAGAGACGTAGAGAGAGAGCTTTTGGAACGAGTCGAAACTGTTAGCTAACTTTTTACAGACGTTAACTAAAGGCTACGTGATCAAGGAATACGAGACGGTCAAGCGGCTTTGCGTCAAGATTTTTGCTTGAGAAATTTAGACCGGTTACAATGTCTGCTTGATGCTTGAGTCAAGCAACTAAGTGCTTAACGCGTGATGGATGCGAGCGTGATCAAGCAAAACAATCTACGTGCTTGACGTCAAGCCGCTTGACCGTGTCGGAAGCATGGATATAGAAAATAATAATTTTGTACTAAGAATTAGTATCTACATAAAATTTCTTTTATCGGAAGCTCTTTAGTGACTTCAAAAAAAGGAGAGGTCGTCGTTAAGTAGATAGGTAGGTATAATGACGCGAATTTATTTTTGCTACTCTAAATTTCCGTCAAATATTTTGGGGAAAATCAAGTAGTAGGTAAGTAGGTTACCAATCCTATAAATTGATGAAGTACTTATGAAAATCTTCGAAAATTTATAACGATTAGGTAGGTACTCAACAAATGTATGAAAGTCGGGATATTTGCGATTTTTTTAAATATTTGAACGTCCAAGGTTGTCTGGAAAAGATCTCTACTAAGCGATTAGACTGCCTTTGTTATCTAGGTACAGGCTACTTCATTTTTTTGTATTTTGTTTTTTGATGTACACTTTTTAGGGTTCCGTACCTCAAAAGGAAAAACGGAACCCTTATATTATCACTTTGTTGTCCGTCTGTCTGTCTGTCGATCTGTCAAGAAACCTACAGGGTACCTGCTTACTTCCCGTTGACCTAGAATCATGAAATTTGGCAGGCAGGTAGGTCTTAAAGCAGACATAAGGGGAAAAAATCTAAACACCGTGAATTTGTGGTTACATCACTCAAAAAAATTAAATTGTGGTCATGAACTAATAATTAGTGTTTTCAATTTTCAAAGTATGACAACTATTATCAAGTGGGGAATCATATGAAAGGATCTCACATGTGAATTCTAAAATCGATTTTTGTTTTTTTATCTATCAATAGTATTTGATTTCTCATGCAAAATGTCGGAAAATACGGCTGTAGTACGGAACCTTCGTTGCGCGAGCCTAACTCGCACTTGGCTGTTTTTTTAAATCTATTTATATGTATGTAGGTACACCTGGTACAACTGGAAATAAATATTTTTACAAAAGTTCCTATTAACTTAGACTTTACAAGAGACAATAATGCAAAGTCAAGCTTTTGCAATTGTCCGTTGTAAAGGCTATTGCCTATTGTATTTGCCTCCTAAGAATGCATTCGTGGCGAAGCGAAACGTGCGTTGAATGTGTATTGGAGGATTTGTATATTGAACGGTAGGTAATGTGTAGCTTTTCCTGTACAAAGCTGTAGGTGAGCGGTGGATAAGGGATGCAGAGTATTGCAGTCTGCGCCGTACAGATTTCTTGCTGATCATAGCAATTTAGCATTTGTACTTTATTTATTTACTACTAGCTGATTGATGCTCGCGACTTGGTTCGCGCGGATTTAGGTTTTTAAAAATCTCGTGGGAACTCTTTGATTTTTCGGGATAAAAAGTAACTTATGTCACTCTCGTCTTATACCCATGCAAAATGTAGAATGTTATACATATAGAATTTAATTTTGCTAAATCAGGGACTTGATAAAACTCCCACTGATAAAACCACAGGCCACCGCGCCAGAAAGGAATCAAAATTATATGAAAACTAAAGAGTTTCCCGGGAGTTATTAGTAAATTTAAATAAACGCGGACAAAGTCACGGGGATCAGGTAATAAGTTATATTCAATTCGATATCCGTAAATACGTTATGGTCTGGACCACCCCCAATGAATAATGAATTCATTACAAAAATTACCCACATGCGGGGAAATCTGTGGGGACAATAAATTTTTAGGGTCGAAATCCGGAATTATTAACATTAGGGCGGCATTTAATCCTCTCTAAGCGGCAATTTCGAAAGTCGAAGCGGACGGGGTCAACTGCTTAATAATATGTTTATTCTGATTTTATTTTCAACGCCCTCTATCTATACTAAGTACATTAGAAAGAGGCGAAGTTTGTGATGCAAGGAGCTCTATCTTCGGAACTAATAATAAAAAAATAAAAAATAAAAATCCTTTAATTCGACCATAAAACACGATCATAATTTGTTAGTAATAACACACACCTTAAAAACTAAAGTTAGTAATCTTATAACTATTTACCTAATCCTAATACTATATCTAAGACAGGCCTGATTAGTCAGCACGTGCACCATATGACAATGGTTCAGGTACTGACAATCAAACCTGTCAGCAAATGCCCTCAGGATGCCACTGGAGCTAGCTCGTACCCTGCGCACCAGGGATGTGCACCGTTTACGCATGGTAGTGTAGAAACAATCCACATGCGCATCCGCGAACATACCCGACGCGCTACAGTAACGAGGCAGACCCATTAGCATCCTTTTTTTTTAAATCTTTTATTAACAGCCTTTTACATTTATGTATGTCAGCCTATTAGCATCCTCAATGCATTATTGAACTGAACACGCAGGGTATTGTACTGTTTCTGCGTGTAGTCCACCCACAGGTTGCTCGTGTAAAAATGATCCGATCCGATAATGATCCGATTCTGAAAATTGTTCATTATGCATACTGATTGCTGTGGACTATAATTTACAGTCGCAGCCGCGGTCACGCGTATTATGCACATCGGCCTTTAGAATGACATTTCGGCTTTGTAGAGCGTTGTCTCTGTCTCTCATACCTATTTGACGTTTTGTCGGTCTCAACCACAGAGACAGTCATCTCCTTCTAAAGGTACATTACTTTTAGCCGCGTACAGTACATCATTATAATTGGATACTATATTAGTTACTGAAAGAAATGCTTACATTAAACTAAGGCTCAACGCACACTGGCAGAGCAGAGAGCAGCGGAGTTACACCGCCAAAAAAAGGTCTTTTAAATTATCCTGTATTCCAAGTATCAGTTTTTTCATCACTAAAGCATCTAGCTGATACTAAAAGCTACAAATTGCAAACTTAGTGCCATGTCAGTAGGCACTTATAAAGGGTGTATAATGAATTTTAAATAGCAAAAAAGAGGTTTTTGTCAGCATATAGGTATGCTAACATGCTGTTGAGTTTATTTTTACTCTGTGTTCGCGATAGGCATGGAGAAGTATAAGGGTGAACTTCCGTGGTGATGCTAAGATATAATTACAGTTTATGCTGGTGACTTCGTTTAAGTGGACTACGCAAAATGTCAACCCCTATTTCATCGCCACGCCACACCACTTAGAGGTTGAATTTTCAAAAATCTTTTCTTACCGGATGTCTACGTCTTAATAGCTATCAGCGTGCCAAATTTCAGCCCGAACCATCCAGTAGTTTGAGCTGTGCGTTGATAGATCAGTCAGTCAGTCAATCAGTTAGCTTTTCCTTTTATATATATATTTTACTAGAACGAAAAAAAAAAAACTATCAACGTTGTCGAAAAGTACTTACTCAAACTTAGCTTACTTCTTGAAATATGTAGATGACTTGCGGTTCGCGCATCTTGTGCTTTTTATGTTTAAAAACTCTTATATTATAGCTTATTATATTATAATATAGTTACTAACATAGGTTAAGATGGTTACTAACATAATGTTGTGGGCCTTTGTTGTCTGACAAAATAAAGATTATTTATTTATAGCAATGTATCGCATAGTAATTTTAAGTGGAGCATCATCTTTATTTGCAGCAGAGCAAAAAGTATCCACGCCGAGGTGTGAGAGGAGATCCTCTGTATTTAATTATAAAATGTGCGCGAAAATATTTCCCGTGTTTAAATTTCACAGACGTTGCTTTAGAACGGGCTCGAATTCGAGGGCTCACAGTGTGTTTATTGCCACGAAATCCTTTTTTTAAATTACGTACAGAACATTATTGTAGCACTTTAATTTTTGGGTGTACCTATGCGTTTTATTTTTGAATGCATCTTTCAGGTAAAAGCGTTTTGTAATTGCAACTTTATGAAAAGTTTCGCTTTTTTTTTTTAAATTCAGATACAAGTTAGCCCTTGACTGCAATCTCACCTGATGGTAAGTGATGATGCAGTCTAAGATGATAGCGGGCTAACCTGGAAGGGGTATGGCAGTTTTTATTAAACCCATACCCCTTTGGTTTCTACACGGCATCGTACCGGAACGCTAAATCGCTTGGCGGCACGGCTTTGCCGGTAGGGTGGTAACTAGCCACGGCCGAAGCCGGCACGAAGAAAGAGATAGCGGTTTTGTAGAACGTTGTCTCTATCGTTGAGACTGATAAAACACCACATAGGTATGAGTGACAGAGGCAACGCTCTACCAAGCCGAAATCTCATTCTAAAGGTCGATGTACATTATTTTCTGCCGCGTACTGTAGTCCTGTAAAATGATGCAATATCGTACTATGTTGCTCTCATCGATGTAATGGTTGCTCTGGCGGAAATGAAGCTTAAGATATTTCATCTTGTAATAACATTCATTTCGTACTTCGAAGAAATTGTAGGTTTCCAATAAAACATTTTACTCAGTGAAATAATATTAATTTTATGACCATTTCACTTCCTAGGGATTCTTAGTAAGAAAACAGGGTTACTTTAGTAAGAATTCTTAGAAGTGAAATAATTTCTAAATTAACAGCCAACACAAGCAAGGTGTTTTGATTTCTGCATTTTACACTTTTTATTTTATTTAAATAAAATTTTATTTAACTAGAAATATAAGATTTAAATATACATTTTTAACCACCAAAAAGTAGATCGGGTTTGTCCGTGTACCTATTTATAAAAAAAACTAGAATACCTATAGTTTTCCTCTTGCGTACGCTACCCAAATTATAAATGTGAAAGTGAGTTTGTTTGTTGGTTTATTGGTTTGTTCTTCAATCACGTCGCAACCGTGCAACGGATCAACGTGATTTTTTGCATGGGTATAGTTAAAGATCTGGAGACTGACATAGGCTACTTTTCAATCCATTGCTCCGTTACGGCGTGATTGTAGGACAAACCAACAAACCAATAAACAGACATATTTTCGCAATTATAATAAATACTAGCTGATGCCCGCGACTTCGTCCGCGTGGAATTAGGTTTTTTGAAAATCCCATGGGAGCTCTTTGATTTTTAGAGATGAAAAGTAGCATAATATGTCACTCTCCAGGTCTTTATCTATACCCATGCAATAAATCACGTCGATCCGTTGCACCGTTGTGACGTGATTGAAGGACAAACCGACAATCAAACACACTTTCGCATTTATAATAAGGGTACTGATATGGGTAGGTAATGCGTAGTGATATAAGATTTCTATTATGGATTAATCACGTTAAAAAATCGTTTATAGTCAGGCTAACTTACAGGTAACTACAGGACCTGTAACTCAACACGGGTGGAGGCCCCCAGGGTTTGATGAAGGCCCGCATTAGCGTCAGCCTTGTTAAGCCTTTTTCTCCTTGAACTAGGAGACCTTTTCCATAAATTAGGCCTTGTTTCGTTACTAGAGCTTTACGTGAGTAACGTGAGCTAATATTTGGTTAAAGTGCCTAACTATGTCGACATTTGGGATACAATTTTAAAGAGCCTCAATAGCTCAACCGGTAAAGGAGTGGACTGAAAACCGAAAGGTCGACGGTGTGATGGTACGGTGATCGTCTCTGCTTCTTTCGATTGATGGGCTATAATGAGGAAATTCAAAAACAAGTAAATCGGCTAAACTTTGGGACACTATTTGTATTCGGAGTCATATGTTATCTTAGGTATGGCCAAGTACATGGCAGGCACAATTCGTCGGACGGACATGTAGACCTTGCCAATCAAACTTCCAGATTTTCGCGGTTAGATGATGAATTTTATTTCAGAGATCTACTATTTTGACTCATTCAACTCTCTCGGATGAAAATCCTGAGGAGGGAAAAAAAAAACAGCTAGGTTATGCGTTCTGGCTTGGATGAAGGGTCGGTTGGTACATGTATTTGCCAATAAGGCCATCGTTCTACTGACCAAAGCCTCTACTAGCACGGGGGACCCTGCGCTGGACACCAGCCTTTCAACATTGTTATGTGGGGCACAGCCGACCTCCCTGTTAATTCGCTACGAAGCGTTTGGTAGCCTGTCGTGGAAGACAAGGTTCTTTTCTTGAGCTAAAAGCTCGCCCCTTACCATGGTATAATTTTGTATATATATATATATATATTCGTTCAGTTATGTCTAAGTTGGCCAACTTAGGTGTCGGGAGGTCGAAGCTGTAAGACATGGCGTGTTTTGGTGTGCCGAGGCTTTGCCGCCAGGACGCCGTCATATCGACCGTGTGCCTTTTTACATTAAATCCGACCTTATAGGTCAAGGATATCAAACTAATAGTTCTCACACATTAATACTTTCAGTGTCCCGCGGTTTAGGCCGGTATGTAACGCCGTCCTATAGCTCTCGGAATGCGGCGTAACGATGACACACAAAAAAAAAAAGGTCTGTACCTGTTCTACTGTTCACCAACGGCCCCGTTACTCGTTCATACAATCTGCTTGCGCTGTGTGCTGGTTGTAAGTCGCACTGACCCAGTTTTGACTCGCCTGCTTTCCACTCGAGGGTCGGGGATTCGAACCCGAAAGATAACCCTTTAGTAGTCGTAGTTGTGTATATTCAAATTAATTAAATATCACTTGGTTCGTCGTAGAAAGAAAGCATCGTGAGGTAAACCGCAACCTGAGAGTTCTCTATGGAGCCCGCGCTCAGTAGTGAGCCGGCGAGGGTTGCTCATGATGATGGTGATGGTATCGTGGTAGCTGATAGTTCAAAACACACCACATTATCCAAATTATTAGTGCAATTTTGCCTACCCAGTCAATGTGTATTTTGGCAAGGGTCGTCCCATCTGACTGCGTTAGTCTGTCAATTTTATTCTATTTCTTATTTACTATTAGATAAGAGCTAATATTGTGAATTCGGTGTACTGCTGAAAAAAAAGGAACTAGCCTAAACTTTACTTAATAGTAAGAGTCGTGATATAGGTAATATGAGAGATTTAATATTGGAGTCCGACACATGGAACCATGTATCTACGGCATTTTTGAACACACACAGTTCGATCGTTTACCTCTAAAATGAATTTGAGCTCCATTATTAAATGTCTATAGAAGGTATCTAGACGTGATAAATAAAAGATGATATTTATACTCAAATGCTTTTATTTCTGGTAAATAAGTTGTTTTATTTACTCTCACAGTTGAGTATTTTTAGAAAAAAAAGAAACTGGTATTGTGATTTAGACGGAATTTTAAATGTGTTTGTTACATTTAAAACCCGCCAAATGTTCGCTTCCTAGGCCAATCTATTTAGAAGGGAAAAACGAACATTTAAACTTTAAAAACCCTTACGGCCGCGCAGTTTATTTCACAATCAATTACACACATAATATGTCATAAAATTTAAGAGAGATTTCTTAAATTTTATTCCTAAAAACGAATTAGAGTTAAAGACACACTGTACACACGGTTATATACATAATCTAGCACAAGTATTTATTCTAAATACATCTGAACCTAGTTACACAACTTGTCCGGTTAAAACCACCTTCGGTATATTCTTTCTAATTTAAACCTACTCGCGAGGTTCACAATACGCCCCCACTTCTCGCGACTATGCATACACAATGCGGTGATTAGGTATAATATGAAATTTTCACACGCTAAACCCGTGGTCCACTCCATCCAAGCCCAGGGTTGAGACCATTGCCTACGTCTAGCATGATATTGGTCTTCTAGATTATTTTCTAGATCTATTTCTTCTAGGTATACCGTTTAATCAATTTTATAAGCTTAAAAGTTGTGGAACCACTTTCAAAATTT